>NC_069500.1:679161491-679163991 GCF_027579735.1 Bombina bombina | reverse complement strand
ATTCTTTTTTTCAAATCCTCAGAGAGTTCTTTGCCATGAGGTGCCATGTTAAACTTCCAGTGACCAGTTTTAGAGTGTGAGAGCGATAACACCAAATTTAACACACCTGCTCCCCATTCAAACCTGAGACCTTGTAAGACTAACGAGTCACATGACACCGGGGAGGAAAAATGGCTAATTGGGCCCAATTTGGTCATTTCCACTTAGGGGTGTAGTCACTTTTGCCAACGTGTGTGCCGGGCAGGAACATCTTGTAGACCTGGTTATCGCTGTTACAAGCACAGACCCACATCACATTGCCGCCTGCCCGGCACTCACTGCCTCTCATCTTCCCCTCCTGCCCTCCGCTGCTGTTCTTCCATGCACATAGCCCACAGCTTGCAGAGAGACAAACCGGGTCCATTGTAAGGATCCTGGAAATCTCTCTCCTTCTGTGCACGGTAAGCGTTTATAAGGTCGCTCTCCTCTCTGCAGTGTCCGGGTAGTGGGGACGTGTGGTGGTGATACTGGTTAAACTGCTGCTGCAGCAGGTAGAAAGATCACTCGGTTACTCTTGTAATCTGGTCTGGGGGACTGTGGAGGGCTCTTGGTTTTATTGTTACCCAGGCTGAAATATTTCGCCATGATCAGTCCGGACGGTTCCTGCGCGGTGTGATCTCTTGCAGCAGCTGATCTGCTGACACTCCTCCAGCACGCTGTGCTTACATGGAACTCCGCACAAGTTTGGTTGGGCAAATTCCCAAAGCAGGGAGAGTTGCTGGGCTCAATGACTGAGGCTAGGGCACCACCGGCTAGTAGATTTTAATATCTGGTTTGCAGTTGTGGTGGTGACTGCGTGTATTATATGAATGAATTTTAACACAAGCTGCATCGATCCACATATTTCCATAGAATGTTTCTTCTTACTGTTAGAGGATATTTGCTGGGCTCAATGACCAAGGCAAGGGCACCACGGGCTAGTAGATTCTAATATCCTCTAACAGTAAGAAGAAACATTCTATGGAAATATGTGGATCGATGCAGCTTGTGTTAAAACTCATTCATATAATACACGCAGTCAGCACCACAACTGCAAACCAGATATTAAAATCTACTAGCCGGTGGTGCCCTAGCCTCGGTCATTGAGCCCAGCAACTCTCCCTGCTTTGGGAATTTGCCCAACCAAACTCCCATGTAAGCGGAGTTCCATGTAAGCACAGCGTGCTGGAGGAGTGTCAGCAGATCAGCTGCTGCAAGAGATCACACCGCGCAGGAACTGTCCGGACTGATCATGGCGAAATATTTCAGCCTGGGTAACAATAAAACCAAGAGCCCTCCACAGTCCCCCAGACCAGATTACAAGAGTAACCGAGTGATCTTTCTACCTGCTGCAGCAGCAGTTTAACCAGTATCACCACCACACGTCCCCACTACCCGGACACTGCAGAGAGGAGAGCGACCTTATAAACGCTTACCGTGCACAGAAGGAGAGAGATTTCCAGGATCCTTACAATGGACCCGGTTTGTCTCTCTGCAAGCTGTGGGCTATCATGTGCATGGAAGAACAGCAGCGGAGAGCAGGAGGGGCAGATGAGAGGCAGTGAGTGCCGGGCAGGCGGCAATGTGATGTGGGTCTGTGCTTGTAACAGCGATAACCAGGTCTACAAGATGTTCCTGCCCGGCACTCACTGCCTCTCATTCTCTATAAGTTACACACAGCGCTAGAAGCACAGATCAGCCCTGATGTATAAATGCATAATCTGCCTATATCTCACGTCAATAGAGCAGCCCTTTCCTTATATACATGGTATAAATGCAGGCAGTGAAAAGACCATTTAATTAATAAATACAATAGATGAGATTTATTAGACAGTGGGGGGAGTTATGTACTGGCAGCGGTCCTGCTAACTCTTTGTAAGACACAGGAGCGCGCAGGGACGAGTGGAAAGAATCCTGTACTAGTGAGAGAGCTTTTGGGAGACGTCAGAGAAGGAGGGGTCAGGAGGCCATTTCAAAACAGCCAGATGAGATCAGTAAGTTTATTTTCTGCCAAAGTTTATTTAGATGAAAATTGGGCTACAGTTTACTGTAAAGATCGTTAATTAACTAATCTAAATAAGTTACAATATTTTTTGGGTTGACTGTCCCTTTAAAGGGACATAATATATTAGATTTGTCTTTGCATAAATATTTTGTAGATGATCCATTTATATAGCCCATAAAGGTTTTTTTTGGGGGGGTTTAAATGGATAGTTTTGCTTATTTTAAATAACATTGCTCTGATTTTCAGACTCCTAAGCAAGCCCCAAAGTTTTAGCGGAGAATACCGACTTATACCTACTCCTGCTTGCTTCTGTTTGTGTAAAGGGTCTTTTCATAAGCAAAGGAAGGGGGAGGGGGGAGTGTCTGGTATTTCCCACTTGCAGTGGGTGTTCCAGTAACCTTTTAAACAGAGCTCAGCTGGAAGCTTCTAAGTAAGTTTTTAAACAGTTTTATACTGGATTTTTATATCAGTATCTGT
>NC_069500.1:679008991-679156491 GCF_027579735.1 Bombina bombina | reverse complement strand
AAGGAAAAACCCCTTTAAAAGTAACCTAAGCCTACAGAGATCCAAATAGGTCCTGAGAACAAGGTGAGATGACACCTAGACCAAGCAGAACCACAAGGTTCAAACCCGGGCATCGACAAAGAGAAGAAAACATCTCCCAAACATTGTGCAACAGCACCAAAAAAGACAGCTGAAGACGAACTCCTCAAACCGTCAGAACTCCAAATATGGAGCGAGCAAACAGAAACAACACGTGTAGCAAACCCAAAAGATAAACATCCGAGTCCAGTAACACGCTGCCATCCGCAGGAAGACATGGAAGAAAATACTATCCGTAAGGAAGGAGCGGCCGAACAAAATATCAGATTGCCAAACCTCCAAGACAGAGGGCACACTCCAGGCAATCTAAGCCGCCAGACCTACTCACAGATCTCAAAAAGGGGAGAAGCACAGAACCTCAAAAAAAGGCCTACTGGCACCCCCAAGACCTGAGGATAAGCAATAGATCTCAGAACCTACACCTAGATGGACCAGCTCCAAGCGACAGCAGATCCAAGACCCGCCCCCAAGAGGATGGAAGAATGGACACAGCCACTCCAACAGAGCTCGGTGCTAACCCAAAAACTCGTCCTTAGAGACAGACGAACAGGATTTAGATCCAATGAGATCTAGCAAAACCACCCAACTAAAGTCTCAACACAGAGCCAGCAGCTACCCAGATGGAAAGGAACAACTCGAAGAGCAGACCGTTCCCCGAACCAGATAAAACATCGGTTCCAACCTCCCGTACACAGGAGAGGCCCCTAAAATACGAACCATACATCCTAAAAGAGGACAACTAACCCCCTGAAAAGAGAGCATTGAGAAGCACCTGCCCATAAGACAGGAAGCCGGAGGCCAAACCGAGAGAACTCAAGGCCACGCCGCTGACAAACACGGAAAGAAACCCTTAAAAAAACAAATTGCGAACACACATGCCAGGCGCAATAACTACAGCTGAAAACCAGCAAACCGTCCGCTTGCTAGGCAGCAAAGCCCACCATCAGGTTACATCAGTTTGCTGTGCCACGGGAACTGTATCGTCCAGCACAAGACGAGCCCCAAAGAGCCCCAGCTCCCAGGAAAGCTGGCCAAGTTGTAAAACAGCCAGAACAAGGGCTAAGCCCAAGTACCCTGGAAACTGGAGCACCCCAAACCAACCCTAGGATCATAAAGGTCCGGTAACAACCCACAGCGGGATCCACAAGTGAAAATGCTGAGTGAAAAACTCGACAACCAGAAGAACCAGGACAGGAAGGCCCGAGCCCCATGAATGTTTAGAATAAACAACATTCCAGGAACATAAATACCCCGTCTGATATAGAAAACAGACCCACAGGGGAAAATCCAGATTATCCCGGATAACAAGAGCAAGAATTCCTTGCAAGTCCCGACCCAAAGGGAAGAGACCACCCCTTGTAGGAGCCCACTCCAAAGAATAAGGGGAAAAGTGAGGACAAGTCACCCGAACAGAGCACCGCAAGTCTCCACATCACCTCAGATGCAAAATCAGAGGACAGAAAAAATGGGTTAAGATGCCACAACAGACGGCAATACCTGAACCATATGAGTGGAAAGGCCACTAGGATCTCTTCTACCCAAGAAGGAGATGCAGAGCATTCCCAACTCTGGGAAGGGACCCCTAAATGGAGCCCAGAGACACCACACTGTCTAATGTCCCTAAAAGGGAACAACCAACTCCCGAAGGGAAGTCCAGGTCCCCAGAAGGTGACCTGATCCAAAAGGAGAAACTGACATAGTCCAAAAAGGTCCCAATGGAGAAGAGAACCACTAAAGGAACAAGTCTCAAGAAGGGCAATTCCTAGAGCCTTGAAAGGCAAACCTGTCCAGACTGGCGGAAAAGAGGCGCTAAACCTTCCAACTACGTGGGAAGGAATACTCTAGTTGCCGAAGGTATCGGAAGCAACAGAGAGTGATGCAGTGGAAATTCACTGACCCAGTCACCAGATAGACAGCTATTAAGGACTGAAACAATCCCGTGAGCCACACGAACCCGCAAGTCCACTCAAGAAGGAATAGCTGCAACTTGTAAAATAAAACAACAAGAAACACAAATAAAAATGTGAGCACTCGGCGCCTCAACCTGACCAGCCGGGTAGAACATGCGCCACGTGTCTGAATACGCCGCTGGACAGATAATCTGAACCCAAGCAGGACCAGTCTGCAAACAGGGTCACAACTGTAAAGCTGCCTAAATCCGCCCTCAGAGAGGGAGGAAGAAAAAACAGACAAACATGGGACGAACGTGTCCCGAGCAAACTTCCACAGAAGTAAACAGCGAGTAAGTTCCCTAAGGAAACCTTAAAGTAAAAAATAAAGGCAACATAAAAAGAGGCAACCCGAAGGTTAATGCCTAAGAAGAACAGAAATACCCGCAGGACCAGCCTAACGGAAACCCTGTTCTTCCACAAAACTGGGAAGGATCTCAATAACAAGACTAAAAGGAGATTACGTCATCCCCACATGTCTAATGCGGTTAGCCATTCGAAGTAGAAGACTGATTAGTCCCGTAGCCGTTAAGGATAGGGTCCCTTAACAATTAAAAAAATGTGTCTAAGTAGAACACGAAGGCGAGCCAGTCTGTAACGAAAGGCACAACACTCAGAAACAGTTACACACACAGGGAACTGCACACGCCCTCCAATGGCTGGGAGACCCAGGACAATAGGGCACAAGCACAATCGCAAATAAACATCTGGACTTTGTAGACGAGCAATCGCCAAAAGTATGTGAAAGCGAAAACGTGTTACAACCTCCGGGGGAGAATAATCCACCCTCTGAGGAGGGATAAACATAACCTGGGTCACCCACTTGTGTAGTAGTAGGGAGCAGTAGGGAACTCACCTCTCAGAGGACAGGGCCCCCCGAGGCGGATGGCTCAGCAGTCCCTTGAATCCCTGAGCCCGAGGAACAAGGCACTCTAGAACGACCTACAGAACATAACTGAGTGACCTGAGTCAATGGGGCCAATTCGCATTCTTCACAGGACGAAGAATCTGAATCAGAAAATTGAACAATCTCAACATCAGAATCCTTCATAATTGGATAAAGGATACCAAAAGATGGACTATACAGAATAATTTAAATGGCACCTGACACCCACAATGGCTGGGGCACTCACCACCTCCTATTAACCAGACACCAGTGGACTAGATTTCTCCATCACCACAGTGTCAGGAATGTGGAAAATATAATTTATGCTTACCTGATAAATTTATTTCTCTTGTAGTGTATCCAGTCCACGGATCATCCATTACTTGTGGGATATTCTCCTTCCCAACAGGAAGTTGCAAGAGGATCACCCACAGCAGAGCTGCTATATAGCTCCTCCCCTCACTGCCATATCCAGTCATTCGACCGAAACAAGACGAGAAAGGAGAAATCATAGGGTGCAGTGGTGACTGTAGTTTAATTAAAATTTAGACCTGCCTTAAAAGGACAGGGCGGGCCGTGGACTGGATACACTACAAGAGATATAAATTTATCAGGTAAGCATAAATTATGTTTTCTCTTGTTAAGTGTATCCAGTCCACGGATCATCCATTACTTGTGGGATACCAATACCAAAGCTAAAGTACACGGATGATGGGAGGGACAAGGCAGGAACTTAAACGGAAGGAACCACTGCCTGTAGAACCTTTCTCCCAAAAACAGCCTCCGAAGAAGCAAAAGTGTCAAATTTGTAAAATTTTGAAAAGGTGTGAAGCGAAGACCAAGTCGCAGCCTTGCAAATCTGTTCAACAGAGGCCTCATTTTTAAAGGCCCAGGTGGAAGCCACAGCTCTAGTAGAATGAGCTGTAATCCTTTCAGGGGGCTGCTGTCCAGCAGTCTCATAGGCTAAGCGTATTATGCTCCGAAGCCAAAAGGAGAGAGAGGTTGCCGAAGCTTTTTGACCTCTCCTCTGTCCAGAGTAAACGACAAACAGGGCAGATGTTTGACGAAAATCTTTAGTAGCCTGTAAGTAAAACTTCAATGCACGGACTACGTCCAGATTATGCAAAAGACGTTACTTCTTTGAAGAAGGATTAGGACACGATGTAACAACAATCTCTTGATTGATATTCCTGTTAGAAACCACCTTAGGTAAAACCCCAGGTTTGGTACGCAGAACTACCTTGTCTGAATGAAAAATCAGATAAGGAGAATCACAATGTAAGGCAGATAACTCAGAGACTCTTCGAGCCGAGGAAATAGCCATCAAAAACAGAACTTTCCAAGATAAAAGTTTAATATCAATGGAATGAAGGGGTTCAAACGGAACTCCCTGAAGAACTTTAAGAACCAAGTTTAAGCTCCACGGGGGAGCAACAGTTTTAAACACAGGCTTAATCCTAACCAAAGCCTGACAAAATGCCTGGACGTCTGGAACTTCTGCCAGATGCTTGTGCAAAAGAATAGACAGAGCAGAGATCTGTCATTTTAAAGAACTAGCTGATAAGCCTTTGTCCAAACCCTCTTGGAGAAAGGACAATATCCTAGGAATCCTAACCTTACTCCATGAGTAACTCTTGGATTCACACCAATAAAGATAGTTACGCCATATCTTATGGTAGATTTTCCTGGTGACAGGCTTCCGAGCCTGTATTAAGGTATCAATGACTGACTCGGAGAAGCCACGCCTTGATAGAATCAAGCGTTCAATCTCCATGCAGTCAGTCTCAGAGAAAGTAGATTTGGATGATTGAAAGGACCTTGTATTAGAAGGTCCTGCCTCAGAGGCAGAGTCCATGGTGGAAGAGATGACATGTCCACTAGGTCTGCATACCAGGTCCTGCGTGGCGACGCAGGCGCTATCAGAATCACCGATGCTCTCTCCTGTTTGATTTTGGCAATCAGTCGAGGGAGCAGAGGAAACGGTGGAAACACATAGGCCAGGTTGAAGAACCAAGGAGCTGCTAGAGCATCTATCAGCGTTGCTCCCGGGTCCCTGGTCCTGGATCCGTAACAAGGAAGCTTGGCGTTCTGGCGAGACGCCATGAGATCCAGTTCTGGTTTGCCCCAACGATGGACCAGTTGAGCAAACACCTCCGGATGGAGTTCCCACTCCCCCGGAAGAAAAGTCTGACGACTTAGAAAATCCGCCTCCCAGTTCTCTACGCCTGGGATGTGGATCGCTGACAGGTGGCAAGAGTGAGACTCTGCCCAGCGAATTATCTTTGAGACTTCTAACATCGTTAGGGAACTCCTGGTTCCCCCTTGATGGTTGATGTAAGCCACAGTCGTGATGTTGTCCGACTGAAATCTGATGAACCTCAGTGTTGCTAGCTGAGGCCAAGCCAGAAGAGCATTGAATATTGCTCTTAACTCCAGAATATTTATTGGGAGGAGTTTCTCCTCCTGAGTCCATGAACCCTGAGCCTTCAGGGAGTTCCAGACTGCACCCCAACCTAGAAGGCTGGCATCTGTTACAATCGTCCAATCTGGCCTGCGAAAGGTCATACCCTTGGACAGATGGACCCGAGAAAGCCACAAGAGAAGAGAATCTCTGGTCTCTTGATCCAGATTTAGTAGAGGGGACAAATCTGAGTAATCCCCATTCCACTGGCTTAGCATGCATAATTGCAGCGGTCTGAGATGCAGGCGCGCAAATGGCAATATGTCCATTGCCGCTACCATAAAGCCGATTACTTCCATGCACTGAGCCACTGACGGGCGTGGAATGGAATGAAGGACACGGCAAGCATTTAGAAGTTTTGATAACCTGGACTCCGTCAGGTAAATTTTCATCTCTACAGAATCTATAAGAGTCCCTAGGAAGGAGACTCTTGTGAGTGGTGATAGAGAACTCTTTTCCACGTTCACTTTCCACCCATGCGACCTCAGAAATGCCAGAACTATCTCTGTATGAGACTTGGCAATTTGAAAGCTTGACGCCTGTATCAGGATGTCGTCTAGATACGGAGCCACCGCTATGCCTCGCGGTCTTAGAACCGCCAGAAGTGAGCCCAGAACCTTTGTAAAAATTCTCGGGGCAGTGGCCAACCCGAAGGGAAGAGCTACAAATTGGTAATGCCTGTCTAGAAAGGCAAACCTTAGGAACCGATGATGATCTTTGTGAATCGGTATGTGAAGGTAGGCATCCTTTAAGTCCACTGTGGTCATGTACTGACCCTCTTGGATCATGGGTAGGATGGTCCGAATAGTTTCCATTTTGAATGATGGAACTCTGAGGAATTTGTTTAAGATCTTTAGATCCAAGATTGGTCTGAAGGTTCCCTCTTTCTTGGGAACCACAAACAGATTTGAATAAAATCCCTGTCCTTGTTCCGTCCGCAGAACTGGATGGATCACTCCCATTACTAGGAGGTCTTGCACACAGCTTAGGAATGCCTCTTTCTTTATCTGGTTTGATGATAACCTTGAAAGATGAAATCTCCCTTGTGGAGGAGAAGCTTTGAAGTCCAGAAGATATCCCTGAGATATGATCTCCAACGCCCAGGGATCCTGAACATCTCTTGCCCACGCCTGGGTGAAGAGAGAAAGTCTGCCCCCCACTAGATCCGTTTCCGGATAGGGGGCCGTTCCTTCATGCTGTCTTGGGGGCAGCAGCAGGCTTTCTGGCCTGCTTGCCCTTGTTCCAGGACTGGTTAGGTTTCCAGGCCTGTCTGGAATGAGCAACAGTTCCCTCTTGTTTTGAAGCGGAGGAAGTTGATGCTGCACCTGCCTTGAAATTTCGAAAGGCACGAAAATTAGACTGTTTGGCCTTTGATTTGGCCCTGTGCTGAGGAAGGGTATGACCCTTGCCTCCAGTAATGTCAGCAATAATTTCCTTCAAGCCAGGCCCGAATAAGGTCTGCCCCTTGAAAGGAATGTTGAGTAATTTAGACTTTGAAGTCACGTCAGCTGACCAGGATTTAAGCCATAGTGCCCTACATGCCTGGATGGCGAATCCGGAATTCTTAGCCATTAGTTTAGTCAAATGAACAATGGCATCAGAAACAAATGAGTTAGCTAGCTTAAGCATTCTAAGCTTGTCAATAATTTCATTCAATGGAGCCATCTGGATGGCCTCTTCCAGGGCCTCAAACCAGAATGCCGCCGCAGCAGTGACAGGCGCAATGCATGCAAGGGGCTGTAAAATAAAACCTTGTTGAATAAACATTTTCTTAAGGTAACCCTCCAATTTTTTATCCATTGGATCTGAAAAAGCACAACTGTCCTCAACCGGGATAGTGGTACGCTTTGCTAAAGTAGAAACTGTTCCCTCCACCTTAGAGACCGTCTGCCATAAGTCCCGTGTAGTGGCGTCTATTGGAAACATTTTTCTAAATATAGGAGGTGGGGAAAAGGGCACACCGGGTCTATCCCACTCCTTGCTAATAATTTCTGTAAGCCTTTTAGGTATAGGAAAAACGTCGGTACACACCGGCACCGCATAGTATCTATCCAGCCTACACAATTTCTCTGGAATTGCAACTGTGTTAAAGTCATTCAGAGCAGCTAATACCTCCCCAAGCAACACACAGAGGTTCTCAAGCTTAAATTTAAAATTAGAAATCTCTGAATCAGGTTTCCCAGAGTCAGAGATGTCACCCACAGACTGAAGCTCTCCGTCCTCATGTTCTGCATACTGTGACGCAGTATCAGACATGGCTCTAACAGCATTTGCACGCTCTGTATCTCTCCTAACCCCAGAGCTATCGCGCTTGCCTCTTAATTCAGGCAATCTAGATAATACCTCTGACAGGGTATTATTCATGATTGCAGCCATGTCCTGCAAGGTAATCGCTATGGGCGTCCCTGATGTAATTGGCGCCATATTAGCGTGCGTCCCCTGAGCGGGAGGCGAAGGGTCTGACACGTGGGGAGAGTTAGTCGGCATAACTTCCCCCTCGACAGAACCCTCTGGTGATAATTCTTTTATAGATAAAGACTGATCTTTACTGTTTAAGGTGAAATCAATACATTTAGTACACATTCTCCTATGGGGCTCCACCATGGCTTTCAAACATAATGAACAAGTAGGTTCCTCTGTGTCAGACATGTTTAAACAGACTAGCAATGAGACTAGCAAGCTTGGAAAACACTTTAAAACAAGTTTACAAGCAATATAAAAAACGTTACTGCGCCTTTAAGAAACACAAATTTTCCCAAAATTTGAAATAACAGTGAAAAAAGGCAGTTACACTAATGAAATTTTTACAGTGTATGTAACAAGTTAGCAGAGCATTGCACTCACTTGCAAATGGATGATTAACCCCTTAATACCAAAAAACGGAATAACAAATGACAAAAAAGTTTTTTAAACAATCACAACAACTGCCACAGCTCTACTGTGGCTTTTTACCTCCCTCAATACGACTTTTGAAGCCTTTTGAGCCCTTCAGAGAAGTCCTGGATCATGCAGGAAGAAGCTGGATGTCTGTGTCTGTAATTTTTGCTGTGCAAAAAAACTCCAAAATAGGCCCCTCCCACTCATATTACAACAGTGGGAAGCCTCAGGGAACTGTTTCTAGGCAAAATTCAAGCCAGCCATGTGGAAAAAACTAGGCCCCAATAAGTTTTATCACCAAACATATGTGAAAAACGATTAAACATGCCAAACGTTTTAAAATACACTTTTATAAGAGTATGTATCTCTATTAATAAGCCTGATACCAGTCGCTATCACTGCATTTAAGGCTTTACTTACATTACTTCGGTATCAGCAGCATTTTCTAGCAAATTCCATCCCTAGAAAAATATTTTAACTGCACATACCTTATTACAGGAAAACCTGCACGCTATTCCCCCTCTGAAGTTACCTCACTCCTCAGAATATGTGAGAACAGCAAAGGATCTTAGTTACTTCTGCTAAGATCATAGAAAACGCAGGCAGATTATTCTTCTAAATACTGCCTGAGATAAACAGTACACTCCGGTACCATTTAAAAATAACAAACTTTTGATTGAAGAAATAAACTAAGTATAAAACACCACAGTCCTCTTACGACCTCCATCTTAGTTGAGAGTTGCAAGAAAATGACTGGATATGGCAGTGAGGGGAGGAGCTATATAGCAGCTCTGCTGTGGGTGATCCTCTTGCAACTTCCTGTTGGGAAGGAGAATATCCCACAAGTAATGGATGATCCATGGACTGGATACACTTAACAAGAGAAATTGGAAACCAGAACGTAAACACGCCCGGTCACAAGGTGAACCATACAGTCCAAAAAAAGCACGCCCAACCAAAGGTTGCGTCACTTTCAAAAGGCCGTTATATTCCAAAAGCCATGAGCCCAGATAACACTACACATAAGCAGATTGAATCACATAACAAACATGATTAAAAAAAACCCTGTTCAATAATCCCCCTCAGGAGATATTAACCCTCGATTCCAAGATACTAAAAAGGAGTCCCACTGAGACCCTGTAATTTTTATGTAAGTTCGCAGGAACAAAATGAGTTACAGTACATTCATGAAGAAGTAAAATGAAACTATCTTACCGGAATCTACACCGTGGAACAGGAACACGGCCCTTCAAGTGTGGCGGATAGTAGCATCGCCTCCGTCATGGACTTGGGAGACGAAAGCAGGCAGCAAAGCGAAGTTTGTCAACACCGATTGCTTGTGGAGTTAATATGAGTCGGGATGGTTTCGCAGACTTTCATCCAAGCCCTCAATGAGAGACTGACAGGATTACCTAAAACTCCCGTCCCATGTCGAAGAGTACTACCCTCCATAAGAGACAAAAACCAACTTCTGACACTTCTCTGCCAACCTCCTGGGACAAAAAAAAAAGAATGACTGGGGGATGAGGGAAGTGGGAGGAGTAGGGGTGTCTTTGCCTCCTCCTGGTGGCCAGGTTCTTATTTCCCTAAAGTAATGAATGCAGCTGTGGACTCTTTCCATGTTTGAGGAATATATATATATAAATAAATAAAAATATAAGGACTCCCTCTTTCCATAACCACTGACAGAGGTAGCCAATTTACTTCCCAGTTATGGAGAGATCTTTGTGCCTCCCTAGGCATTGAAAGGCGTTTGAGCATGGCTCACCATCCTCAAATGAATGGGCAATCTGAGAGGACTAACCAGTGGCTAGAAGAATACCTCAGATGTTTCACAACTCAAAATCAAGACAACTGGGCATCTCTACTACCCTTCACAGAATTTGCACATAATAATGCTTATCATTCTTCGATTAAAACCACTCCATTCTTCGCAAATTATGGATACCACCCGGTTTTTCACGTCAATCCTCAACAAGAAAGTCTTTGTCCAGTAGTGAACGATACAACCAACAGTATTGCAGAAACTTTTTCCATATTAGCTGGGAATATTAAACATGCCCAAGACAGACAAAAAACTTATTACGACCTCAGAAGGAGACCAGCTCCTAATTATATGATTGGTGACCTAGTCTGGTTATCCGCTAGAAACCTTCACCTCTCAAAGCCCTCTAGGAAGTTAAACAAGTTCTATATTGGACCTTTTCCGATCAAGGCTGTTATTAATTGCAATGCTGTTACCCTGGATCTACCGGACTCTTATAAGATTCATCCCACCTTTCATGTCAACTTGTTGAAACCATATAAAGAACTGAGGGAACGTTCAAACTCACTTCCCATTCAACTTCCTGTCTCTCCTGATAATGAGTTTGAAGTGGAAAGTATCCTGGACTCTAGGAAAGTTTCAGGTCGTTTACAGTACCTAGTGCACTGGAAGGGCTACCCTTCGGAGGAAGACTCTTGGGAACCTTCTGTTAATTTGTCAGCTCCTCGACTAGTTTCCCTCTTTCATTGGAGGAATCCACTTCGTCCTCATCCTTGAACCCCGGTGTGGTTTATTTTGAGGGGGCTCCTCTGTAACATACTCTGTTCCTTTAACAGCCGTTCCTCCTAGCCTCCTTTTCACTCACCTTCCCCCTTATAAGGCACACCCACATAACCTTCATTGCTTGGTATTGAAGGTAATACTGCTCTGTCAAGCCTCTCTGAATCTAAGCAGAATCTTGTTTAAGCATATCCAGTATCTTCACGAAGACGCTGCTCCGCTCTCACTCCCAGCTGATCGGTGGTGACGTCACCTCAGCTGCTGCCCGACACTTCCGTGTTTGCCAGACACACGCAACCAGCCTCAGATCCTCAGCTGCTGCCTGACACTTCCGTGTACGCCAGATATACGCTACCTGCCACAGATCTATCAGCTGCTTTGTCAAGGTACCATCCAAACTTGCCTTATTAATCTTACCTGTCATGAACACTTGCACTCATATCCTTTGCCAACGCTTGGTAAGGTTTATAATTCAAAATTCAGACAATCTTATAATTTTTCATTTATTATGCGCAATGTATTTTTTCTCTTGCTAGCAATCTTGAGAGTCATATTCATTCTTACTGTTCTAATATGTTTATGTGTGGACAACATTAGCAACAAGACAATGTTAATGTGTTTGCATAGAACTATAATATATTTTCCCAACATTCAAGCAGTATAGAGTTTAGTCTGCCTCTAGACTGCTAGAAATTGGAAACACACCTATTTTTAATTACTAGCAACCTAGTTGCTAGTCAATGATCAGAAAAGTAACATCTTTATTTTTGTGGAATTATTACAAGAAGTTAGCAACATCAATTTTGTGGTTCTGGGTAAGACAACAGCTGGATAGAAATAGGAAGTTGTTGAAGTGAGAGAGTGGAGAAATATAGTGCTGACAGTCATAGCAGACCTGGAGATTTTCTTTTAATAATTATCTCCTCTCCCTTCTCTCTAAACTCTTTCTTCCCTCCTCTCTTCAATCTCTCTTCTTACCCTCTCCCTTATCTCTCAAGCCATATCTTCTCTTTACACTCTCTTTTCCCTCTTTTTTCCCCACTCTCTCTTAAATCTATCTTCCTCTCCACCTTTACTTTTTGTCTCCAATCTCTCTCTGCTCCTGTTTTCCCTTCCTAGAACTAACATTCTAAGCACTAATAATGTTCCTACAGCCCTAGAGGAATAACATATCCTTGCCCTTTCTAGGATATGTAATATTCCTTCAGATAATATTTTTAGCACACAGCCCAAAATGTGTGTTTGTCAATGCTGCAATAGGAGTGTACATTTTTTTTCCACTCACTAACTTTTACTTGCCACCATTAAATTTCCAATGGCTAGTAAAGAGTGGACATTTTGAGCCCTGATATATATATATATATATATATATATATACACATACATACAATACATACATATATACATACATACATATATATATATATACATACATATATATATATATATATATATATATATATATATATATATATATATATACACACACATTTATATATTAGTTAAGAGATATATATTGTTATATATATATATATATATATATATATATATATATATATATATATATATATAAGTTAAGATATATATAGATATATATAGATATATACAGGGAGTGCAGAATTATTAGGCAAATGAGTATTTTGACCACATCATCCTCTTTATGCATGTTGTCTTACTCCAAGCTGTATAGGCTCGAAAGCCTACTACCAATTAAGCATATTAGGTGATGTGCATCTCTGTAATGAGAAGGGGTGTGGTCTAATGACATCAACACCCTATATCAGGTGTGCATAATTATTAGGCAACTTCCTTTCCTTTGGCAAAATGGGTCAAAAGAAGGACTTGACAGGCTCAGAAAAGTCAAAAATAGTGAGATATCTTGCAGAGGGATGCAGCACTCTTAAAATTGCAAAGCTTCTGAAGCGTGATCATCGAACCCCAGAAGCAGAACTTTTTTTAACTTTCTGCGATGAGATTTTTTTTTTTTCAAAAATTTTCTGCAGGTCATTTTGAAATAGAAATCTGTTTAATTTTGACTTTACTATCCCTTTAAGAAACTTACATTTTTTATTATGAAATAAACTTTGTTCTTTTGACAACCTTTTTTAAAAAATCGATTCATATGTACATATCGGCATGAAATGCGGTTGTATGAACTAGCAGTATCACCCTGGTCTCTTCATACATACCCCCCCTGCATATCAATATCACCATGGTCTCTTCATGCATACCCCCCTGCATATCAATATCACCATGGTCTCTTCATGCATACCCCCCCCTGCAAATCAATATCACCATGGTCTACTCTCTTCATGCATAACCAACCCCCCCCCCCACTGCATATCAATATCACCATGGTCTACTCTCTTCATGCATAACCAACCCCCCCCCCCCGCATATCAATATCACCCTGGTCTACTCTCTTCATGCATACCCCCTGCATATCAATATCACCCTGGTCTACTCTCTTCATGCATACCACCCCCCCTGCATATCAATATCACCATGGTCTCTTCATGCATACCCCCCCTGCATATCAATATCACTGTGGTCTACTCTCTTCATGCATACCCCCCTGCATATCAATATCACCATGGCCTCTTCATGCATACCCCCCTGCATATCAATATCACCATGTTCTCTTCATGCATACCCCCTGCAATATATTATATAAACATACTTTTACTTCACAACATATACCCCACCATACTGATTTTATTATGATTGCTGTGTGACACTATATATATATATATATATATATATATATATATATATATATATATATATATATATATATATACATATACACACACACACATATATATATATATATACACACACACACACACACACACCTTCTCACACATGTATACATACACACACACACACACACACACACACATATATATACATATTAACACCCATTTATTAAAAAACTAAATCTGGCTACTAAGTATATTGGTTGGCTCCTAGAGTCCTAGAATAATTTTTTTAAAGGGCCAGTGTACTCTAAAATCATGGATAATATATAATACCAATAATAAATTCCCTAATTAACTAAATGAGATATGTATAGGAATTTTGAAAAGCAATGCATTTAGTACATTTTACTTTTTTATTTCCTGCTCCTGAAATATTCTGGATGGTGCTGGCACTCCCCAAAAAAAGGGCTGAGCTGTGCTTTTGGCATTGCACTCCAGCAACATATAGATAGGCATTAGAAAATATAGCAATGGGCATTGGGCAGAAAAATATAGGTCCAAACAGTGCAACAACCTTTATTAATTTAAACAGAATGTATACTTGAATCAGACCAAGTATTTTACTGCATATGTATGTAACCCCAGTCCATCCTCCATTCCATTTAAACAGATGTCTATCGGTGCCAGACAGAACACTGTGTGTGGAGCAGCTCCATATAAAGAAGACCGGCAATGTGTGTTCTATGCAGCAGCTGCCTATGTCATAAACTCAGATTAGATCATGAAGACTATATTGTGGCCTCCTTGACACCCTACAGTGTAGCAGCGTTCAGTTGCGATGTGTTTCCTCAATTTGAATTATTTGCCTGCCCACACAAATTTACTGTGGATCGCTAGCCGGACCTGAAGCAACTCTACTTGTTTCACTAGATGAAGACTATACTTCACATTCCAGGGCTCCTTGCACAGACCTGCCCCTGCATGAGTGCACAGCTATGGGATACCAGTTCAGAGATTGTTATGCTGTGTCAGTACCTGATCTCCGGTATATAATATCTTGTGAGTCACCATGCTGTGTTCTGATGCAGGGGCAGGTCTGTGCAAGGAGCCCCGGAATGTGAAGCAGTGTCTTCATCTAGTGAAACAAGTAGAGTTGCATCAGGTCCAGCTAGCGATTGTGGCAGGCAAATAATCTAAATTGAGGCATGAAGGTGCGCAGACAGAGAAGGGAGTGGGAAGTCAGGGTTGAGGATCGTTTCTAAGCAAGCAGCATGGGTTGGGAAAGCAATGTGAAAAAATATATACACACACTTCCAATAAGTTTACCAATTCACTTACATGTATAGCATGATAGATTAAAAACTTTAGCACACAGAAAACCTGGGTGTATATTATAATGTCTGTTTAAGCACTGACCTTTTCTGCAATCTGTTACCCTCCCACTTGAGTTCAGGAAGAGAAAAGAAATTGAAAACAGAGGAACGTAGTAACTATTTACACCA
Organism: Bombina bombina; assembly: GCF_027579735.1. Classification (NCBI taxonomy): domain Eukaryota; kingdom Metazoa; phylum Chordata; class Amphibia; order Anura; family Bombinatoridae; genus Bombina; species Bombina bombina. The sequence goes on along the minus strand of NC_069500.1, from coordinate 679,141,491 downwards.
AGATGGAACCGAACAGTGACACCTGCAGGTAAACATTAAAAGTGCAGGCAATTTTTTTTTATTTTATTTTTTTGTCACGTCTGGTCTTTCTGCAGACACACTACAGATTCTGCGATGAGATCGCACATTGCACAGTGTTCTGCCTTGGGGCATCGAACAATCAAGCGTTTCATTCAAAATAGTCAACAGGGTCGCAAGAAGCGTGTGGAAAAACCAAGGCGCAAAATAACTGCCCATGAACTGAGAAAAGTCAAGCGTGCAGCTGCCAAGATGCCACCAGTTTGGCCATATTTCAGAGCTGCAACATCACTGGAGTGCCCAAAAGCACAAGGTGTGCAATACTCAGAGACATGGCGAAGGTAAGAAAGGCTGAAAGACGACCACCACTGAACAAGACACACAAGCTGAAACGTCAAGACTGGGCCAAGAAATATCTCAAGACTGATTTTTCTAAGGTTTTATGGACTGATGAAATGAGAGTGAGTCTTGATGGGCCAGATGGATGGGCCCGTGGCTGGATTGGTAAAGGGCAGAGAGCTCCAGTCCGACTCAGACGCAAGCAAGGTGGAGGTGGAGTAATGGTTTGGGCTGGTATCATCAAAGATGAGCTTGTGGGGCCTTTTCGGGTTGAGGATGGAGTCAAGCTCAACTCCCAGTCCTACTGCCAGTTTCTGGAAGACACCTTCTTCAAGCAGTGGTACAGGAAGAAGTCTGTATCCTTCAAGAAAAACATGATTTTCATGCAGGACAATGCTCCATCAGACGCGTCCAAGTACACCACAGCGTGGCTGGCAAGAAAGGGTATAAAAGAAGAAAATCTAATGACATGGCCTCCTTGTTCACCTGTGTGTGTGTGTGTGTGTGTGTGTATACACACACACATTTTTTGACTTTTCAAGCACCATTGAAGTCTATGGGGGAATATGTTAACACGGACATGATGTTTGAAGTTCGGCTTTTTGCGGTCGGCAGGTTAACGCTCGAACAAAAACTTTGAACTTTCAACTTGTAATACGCATCTACCGGATGCGCGTGAAAAGTATTTGTCTAGCGGAGTTAACGCAGGAGGGCAAAATAAAGAATCTCAAAGACCAGAGTAAATTATTTGATTAGCAAAGTTTAATCAAACTTTATAGGTGCTAAACCCAGTTTTGCATCAGTGAATTCTGCCTCACAGCATGTGTTAGGGCTTTCACTCAGGACCTGATTGATTATCAAAGCATCGTGGCAATGGCAATATTTCAAAAAGATATTTGCTATGCAACACACAAAGATCTAGATTTGCACAGATCTTTGTGTGTTGCACTATTATTAGACAAATAGATCTGGCTCCGAAAAGTGCGGATCGCCGCTACCCGCGGCCATTTGGCATTAAATTTACACAAAGAAATGCTAAATATCCAAAAATGCTCATGCCTAGTTATTTATAATTGCATGCTCGGGTTTGAATCATGACAACTTAAAGGGACAGTCAAGTCAAAATCAAACTTTCATGATTCAGATAGGGAATGCAATGTTAAACAACTTTTCAATTCACTTTTATCATCAAATTTGCTTTGTTCTCTTGGTATTCTTTGTTCAAAGCTAAACCTAGGTAGGCTCATATGCTAATTTCTAAGCCCTTGAGGGCTGCCCCTTATTTCAATGCATTTGGCAGTTTTTCACAGCTAGAAGGCGTTATTTCATGTGTGCCATACAGATAACATTGTGACCACACCCATGGAGTTACAAATGAGAGGGCACTGATTGGCTAAAATGCAAGTCGGGGGGGGGGGCGGAGCTGGCCGCAGCTAAGATGGCTGGCTTAGTCCAGAGCTCCTATAGTGGGTTCTTCTGAAAGTTGAAAGAAGACTGATAAAATCAGATATCCAGAACCCTAAACAGCCGGATCTTATGCAAGTTTAAATAGCGGTTCCAGAGATCGCACATTACAACTCCCTCTATTTGACCCGCAAGCCACAGTTAAACCGGTGGCCATTAAGCAAGGCCGTGAACAAACGGAGCTCCACCAACACCACATGGGTAGGAACCCGTAGAGACACAGCACCAATGCCATTTGCAAGCTCTATATATTTTTCTCACACCGGGCAGGCAGCACCGCAACATGGATATGCAGTGTGAAGATGCTGCCAACTCACACATACCACGTTGCTTTACCACTTAACCCCTGCTATCAAAATTTTAAAACGCAAGCCACGGACACTGGGCAGATGGAAGGGGAGTGTGGAGACAGCGGAAGAGGCATGCACACACTCGGCACCAAGGTATGGTGCCAACAGATGTATTGGCCGCGTAGGAGGAGTCATGACTGCTTTACATAAAGGATATGTGCTTTTTTACCACGTTGCTATCTCCTAGACTTTTGTGACTTCACGGCCATTATAAATGCTAGAAATGCCCAGTGTTTGTTCTTAGGGGTGTGGAAAATGTGAGGAGAGTGCTACTGTAGGCAATGTCGTCTAGCTGGGGACAGGGGTACACAGTGTCAACATGAATATTGTTGCCTCCATATTTGGAAAGAGACACAAAAAGTAAAGGTAGCAGTGAACAGGCCGCAAACACGCACCCTGATAGACATATCAGCCTAACACTGGAAGGTGAGGGTAAGACAGCTGCATGATAGTTTACAAACCCAGCTAGAACGGAAATCATTTAAGTGCAAATGTTAAACGATTGCACTATACTGTGGGCACTATAAAGGCTGGAGGGTATCCTGTTTGGAAAACGATGTATGGGGGGGAAAAAAGCCTAATATTTATTTAACTGGAAACCTCCATAGCATATTACGATCTGCCTGAGCATTCTACAGTTTCAAAGAGGCCCGTGAGCTGCTGCACAGTATATCCGCTACAAATCACCTACGCCACACTTACAATATGAGCTCCTACAGAGGACCCACATACCACATGTGACAGGCTTCTAAATAATAATATGCAGTGATATGGTCAAAAGACTTGGGTACTATGAGATAGGAGGGGTTGGATATGAATCCATGGTGCAAACGCCATTAATATTACACCTCTAAATACTGACATGTTTTGCATGCAAGATGGAAGCCCCAGTGAACGGGGAACAGCTGTTGGGCCTCAGTGCAGTGCGGTAGCCACTTATGTCGCACTTACACTTCCTGCACGATACAGAGTGGCGCGGAGCAGATCCTGTGTGTTTGCTTGCCTGGACCAGCCAGATCTCGTACCGCCAGAGATATGAGGACCCAGGGATTGCCTAGTAAACGCCACAGCCCGCAGACACCATAATTACAAATATAACAATGCAGGCATAGGTTTAGACCTAAACTCCGATCCTGAACACTTCACCCTGGCTGCATGGTAGTGGCCCACATTGTACTAGCCCAAGTATCCAATCGGAGTCACACAACATGAGATAGTCTCCTGATCTAGATAAGGATCTCTCCCTACCACTTCAGGGAACTTGGTACTAATAGAGTCTCAGTGTGTACCCCTTAATCACGACTACTGCAGAGTCATAGGCCATGCCCGGGGTCTTAGTTGCTACTACTGGCACATGTGGCTAATATACAACTCCTCTACCCACCATTAGTAACGATCATAAGGAGCATATACCCACAAAGTTAACGGCATTTATAGAGACTTTATTTACATCAGGCTGATTACAACACAGTTATACATGAATATTTCAATCTAGGTACCGAAAGAGCTTTCTCCAAACAAGCAAAATTCTGGTAAACAGAACTTCTCAGATAACTCCTTAAACACCCGATATAGCTTGATGCTTAGTGGGACACTTTGAAATAATAAACTAAGATATGTTTGTTGTTCCTTAGTCCCATGAATAACATACTTCTGCCATTAAACAGTTCATGTGCCGGGGGTTGCTTACAGTTACATATGGAACATTTCTTAATAAGTTATTTAGGTCTTTATGGTCTTGTTTATTTACCCACTATAGATTTGATAAATCCTGTTTGCCCTTTTGCATAGGTGGTTTAATCCTAAACCAGGCACACAGATGACAGTTCACATGTCCTTATATGATGAAATCATAAAGGAAATTTATATTTTGCAAAGGTACACTGTGTAGCACCTATAGAGCGCGTACTAACATGTTTTACAAGGTCCTTTATATATCAGCATTTCTTATGGGGGCTTGGGGGGGGGGGGGGGGGGGCCCACGGGAAACTCTTAACACAGGATCCACTACTTGTGGACTATTTAGACCGCTGTCCTATTGCTTACCATGTATTTTACTGTGTGATTTATATCTATATAATAGTACTGAAAGATGCTCATATGTATAATTCTTTCAATGTCAAAACTACAGCTCCACATAATGTCAATATAGTACACAATTGTTTGTGCTGGGTGCTGCTAGGTGTTGTGTGTGTGTGTGTGCTAGGTGCTGTGTGAGCTAGGTACTTTATGTGCTAGGTGCAGTGTGTGCTAGGTGCAGTGTGTGCTAGGTGCAGTGTGTGCTAGGTGCAGTGTGTGCTAGGTGCAGTGCGTGCTAGGCGCAGTGCGTGCTAGGTTTAATGTTTGCTAGGTACAGCGTGTGCTCAGCAAGGCGGGTGCTGGGTACAGCGTTTGCTAGATATAATGTGTGCCAGGTATACTTTGTGCTAGGTACAGCATGTGCTAGGCACGGCGTGTATTGGATACAGCGTGTGCTAGGCGCAGCGTGTGCTAGGCGCAGCGTGTGCTAGGCAAGGTGGGTGCTAAGTACGGCGTGTGCTAGGTACTATATGTGCTAGGTACAGTGTGTGCTAGGTGCAATGTGTGCTAGGTACAATATGTGCTAGGTTTAACGCGTGCTGGGTACAGCGTGTGCTCAGCAAGGCAGGTGCTGGGTACGGCGTGTGCCAGGTATAATTTGTGTTAGGTACAGCGTGTGCTAGGCACTGCGTGTATTGGATACAGTGTGTGCTAGGCGCAATGTGTGCTAGGTACAGCGTGTGCTAGGTACGGCATGTGCTAGGTACGGCGTGTGCTAGGTGCAGTGCGTGCTAGGTGCAATGTGTGCTAGGTGCACTGTGTGCTAGGTGCACTGTGTGCTAGGCGCAGCGTGTGCTAGGCAAGGTGGGTGCTAGGTACAATGTGTTCTAGGTGCAATGTGTGCTAGGTACAATATGTGCTAGGTTTAACGTGTGCTCAGCAAGGCGGGTGCTGGGTACGGCGTGTGCTAGGTATGTGTGCCAGGTATTATTTGTGCTAGGTACAGCATGTGTTAGGCACTGCGTGTATTGGATACAGTGTGTGCTAGGTACAGTGTGTGCTAGGTACAGCGTGTGCTAGGTACAGCGTGTGCTAGGTACAGCGTGTGCTAGGTACAGCGCGTGATAGGTGCAGCGCGTGATAGGTGCAATGTGTGCTCAGCAAGGCGGGTGCTGGGTACGGTGTGTGCTAGGTACAGCGTTTGCTAGGTATAATGTGTGCCAGTTATAATTTGTGCTGGGTACAGCGTGTGCTAAGCACTGCGTGTATTGGATACAGTGTGTGCTAGGCGAAATGTGTGCTGGGTACAGCGTGTGCTAGGCAAGGTAGATGCTAGGTACGGCGTGTGCTAGGTACAACGGGAGCTAGGTATCATGTGTGCCAGGTATAATGCATGCTAGGTACAGCGTGTGCTAGGTTTCATGGGTGCTAGGTTCAATGTGTGCTAGGTGCAATATGTGTTAAGCTTAATGTGTGCTAGGTACAGCGTGTGCTGGATAAGGCTTGTGCTAGGTATAATGTGTGCCAGGTATAATTTGTGTTAAGTACAGCGTGTGCTAGGTGTGTATTAGATACAAAAAGGGTCGAGTACAGTGTATACTAGGCATAATAATATGTGCTGGGTACAGTGTGTGCTAGGCCCAATGAGTGTTGGATACGGTGGGTGTTAAGTATAGTCTGTGCTGGGTATTTTGTTGACTAGTATGTTGGTAGAACCTACTCCTCGATTGATATGGTCAAACCCATTAATACATTTTACAGTGATTTATCCTAACTTGCTCTTCGGAACATTACATTTAATTTTTGAGTATCACCTCCCCCCCCCCCCCCAATATTTAGAGCCCACGCCAGGGTTCAATCTAGGTGAACTATTTTCACCACAAATCTCTGCAATTTACTTATGGTGTATCAATGTTTTGACAGCTATTGCAACCGGACCTGCGTGTCCGATCCTTTTATTTGTGTACGTTTGAGCAGGGGTCCTGCGTGTCCCCAAATGTTACCTTCCATTCTAAAATCAAATAAAAATTCATTTAAAAAAAAAAAAAAAAAATGCAAGTCTGTCAAAAGAACTAAAATAAGGGGGCAGTCTGCAAAGGCTTAGATACAAGGTAATCAGAGGTAAAAACAGAATTTATGTTTACCTGATAAATTACTTTCTCCAACGGTGTGTCCGGTCCACGGCGTCATCCTTACTTGTGGGGATATTCTCTTCCCCAACAGGAAATGGCAAAGAGCCCAGCAAAGCTGGTCACATGATCCCTCCTAGGCTCCGCCTACCCCAGTCATTCGACCGACGTTAAGGAGGAATATTTGCATAGGAGAAACCATATGAAACCGTGGTGACTGTAGTTAAAGAAAATAAATTATCAGACCTGATTAAAAAACCAGGGCGGGCCGTGGACCGGACACACCGTTGGAGAAAGTAATTTATCAGGTAAACATAAATTCTGTTTTCTCCAACATAGGTGTGTCCGGTCCACGGCGTCATCCTTACTTGTGGGAACCAATACCAAAGCTTTAGGACACGGATGATGGGAGGGAGCAAATCAGGTCACCTAGATGGAAGGCACCACGGCTTGCAAAACCTTTCTCCCAAAAATAGCCTCAGAAGAAGCAAAAGTATCAAACTTGTAAAATTTGGTAAAAGTGTGCAGTGAAGACCAAGTCGCTGCCCTACATATCTGATCAACAGAAGCCTCGTTCTTGAAGGCCCATGTGGAAGCCACAGCCCTAGTGGAATGAGCTGTGATTCTTTCGGGAGGCTGCCGTCCGGCAGTCTCGTAAGCCAATCTGATGATGCTTTTAATCCAAAAAGAGAGAGAGGTAGAAGTTGCTTTTTGACCTCTCCTTTTACCGGAATAAACAACAAACAAGGAAGATGTTTGTCTAAAATCCTTTGTAGCATCTAAATAGAATTTTAGAGCGCGAACAACATCCAAATTGTGCAACAAACGTTCCTTCTTCGAAACTGGTTTCGGACACAGAGAAGGTACGATAATCTCCTGGTTAATGTTTTTGTTAGAAACAACTTTTGGAAGAAAACCAGGTTTAGTACGTAAAACCACCTTATCTGCATGGAACACCAGATAAGGAGGAGAACACTGCAGAGCAGATCATTCTGAAACTCTTCTAGCAGAAGAAATTGCAACCAAAAACAAAACTTTCCAAGATAATAACTTAATATCAACGGAATGTAAGGGTTCAAACGGAACCCCCTGAAGAACTGAAAGAACTAAGTTGAGACTCCAAGGAGGAGTCAAAGGTTTGTAAACAGGCTTGATTCTAACCAGAGCCTGAACAAAGGCTTGAACATCTGGCACAGCTGCCAGCTTTTTATGAAGTAACACAGACAAGGCAGAAATCTGTCCCTTCAGGGAACTTGCAGATAATCCTTTTTCCAATCCTTCTTGAAGGAAGGATAGAATCTTAGGAATCTTAACCTTGTCCCAAGGGAATCCTTTAGATTCACACCAACAGATATATTTTTTCCAAATTTTGTGGTAAATCTTTCTAGTTACAGGCTTTCTGGCCTGAACAAGAGTATCGATAACAGAATCTGAGAACCCTCGCTTCGATAAGATCAAACGTTCAATCTCCAAGCAGTCAGCTGGAGTGAGACCAGATTCGGATGTTCGAACGGACCTTGAACAAGAAGGTCTCGTCTCAAAGGTAGCTTCCATGGTGGAGCCGATGACATATTCACCAGATCTGCATACCAAGTCCTGCGTGGCCACGCAGGAGCTATCAAGATCACCGACGCCCTTTCCTGATTGATCCTGGCTACCAGCCTGGGGATGAGAGGAAACGGCGGGAATACATAAGCTAGTTTGAAGGTCCAAGGTGCTACTAGTGCATCCACTAGAGCCGCCTTGGGATCCCTGGATCTGGACCCGTAGCAAGGAACTTTGAAGTTCTGACGAGAGGCCATCAGATCCATGTCTGGAATGCCCCACAGTTGAGTGACTTGGGCAAAGATTTCCGGATGGAGTTCCCACTCCCCCGGATGCAATGTCTGACGACTCAGAAAATCCGCTTCCCAATTTTCCACTCCTGGGATGTGGATAGCAGACAGGTGGCAGGAGTGAGACTCCGCCCATAGAATGATTTTGGTCACTTCTTCCATCGCCAGGGAACTCCTTGTTCCCCCCTGATGGTTGATGTACGCAACAGTTGTCATGTTGTCTGATTGAAACCGTATGAACTTGGCCCTCGCTAGCTGAGGCCAAGCCTTGAGAGCATTGAATATCGCTCTCAGTTCCAGAATATTTATCGGTAGAAGAGATTCTTCCCGAGACCAAAGACCCTGAGCTTTCAGGGATCCCCAGACCGCGCCCCAGCCCATCAGACTGGCGTCGGTCGTGACAATGACCCACTCTGGTCTGCGGAAGGTCATCCCTTGTGACAGGTTGTCCAGGGACAGCCACCAACGGAGTGAGTCTCTGGTCCTCTGATTTACTTGTATCCTCGGAGACAAGTTTGTATAGTCCCCATTCCACTGACTGAGCATGCACAGTTGTAATGGTCTTAGATGAATGCGCGCAAAAGGAACTATGTCCATTGCCGCTACCATCAAACCTATCACTTCCATGCCCTGCGCTATGGAAGGAAGAGGAACGGAATGAAGTATCCGACAAGAGTCTAGAAGTTTTGTTTTTCTGGCCTCTGTCAGAAAAATCCTCATTTCTAAGGAGTCTATTATTGTCCCCAAGAAGGGAACCCTTGTTGACGGAGATAGAGAACTCTTTTCCACGTTCACTTTCCATCCGTGAGATCTGAGAAAGGCCAGGACAATGTCCGTGTGAGCCTTTGCTTGAGGAAGGGACGACGCTTGAATCAGAATGTCGTCCAAGTAAGGTACTACGGCAATGCCCCTTGGTCTTAGCACAGCTAGAAGGGACCCTAGTACCTTTGTGAAAATCCTTGGAGCAGTGGCTAATCCGAAAGGAAGCGCCACGAACTGGTAATGCTTGTCCAGGAATGCGAACCTTAGGAACCGATGATGTTCCTTGTGGATAGGAATATGTAGATACGCATCCTTTATATCCACCGTGGTCATGAATTGACCTTCCTGGATGGAAGGAAGAATTGTTCGAATGGTTTCCATTTTGAACGATGGAACCTTGAGAAACTTGTTTAAGATCTTGAGATCTAAGATTGGTCTGAACGTTCCCTCTTTTTTGGGAACTATGAACAGATTGGAGTAGAACCCCATCCCTTGTTCTCCTACTGGAACAGGATGAATCACTCCCATTTTTAACAGGTCTTCTACACAACGTAAGAATGCCTGTCTTTTTATGTGGTCTGAAGACAACTGAGACCTGTGGAACCTCCCCCTTGGGGGAAGCCCCTTGAATTCCAGAAGATAACCTTGGGAGACTATTTCTAGCGCCCAAGGATCCAGAACATCTCTTGCCCAAGCCCGAGCGAAGAGAGAGAGTCTGCCCCCCACCAGATCCGGTCCCGGATCGGGGGCCAACATTTCATGCTGTCTTGGTAGCAGTGGCAGGTTTCTTGGCCTGCTTTCCCTTGTTCCAGCCTTGCATTGGTCTCCAAGCTGGCTTGGCTTGAGAAGTATTACCCTCTTGCTTAGAGGACGTAGCACTTTGGGCTGGTCCGTTTCTACGAAAGGGACGAAAATTAGGTTTATTTTTGGCCTTGAAAGGCCGATCCTGAGGAAGGGCATGGCCCTTACCCCCAGTGATATCAGAGATAATCTCTTTCAAGTCAGGGCCAAACAGCGTTTTCCCCCTGAAAGGAATGTTAAGTAGCTTGTTCTTGGAAGACGCATCAGCTGACCAAGATTTCAACCAAAGCGCTCTGCGCGCCACAATAGCAAACCCAGAATTCTTAGCCGCTAACCTAGCCAATTGCAAAGTGGCGTCTAGGGTGAAAGAATTAGCCAATTTGAGAGCATTGATTCTGTCCATAATCTCCTCATAAGGAGGAGAATCACTATCGACCGCCTTTACCAGCTCATCGAACCAGAAACACGCGGCTGTAGCGACAGGGACAATGCATGAAATTGGTTGTAGAAGGTAACCCTGCTGAACAAACATCTTTTTAAGTAAACCTTCTAATTTTTTATCCATAGGATCTTTGAAAGCACAACTATCTTCTATGGGTATAGTGGTGCGTTTGTTTAAAGTGGAAACCGCTCCCTCGACCTTGGGGACTGTCTGCCATAAGTCCTTTCTGGGGTCGACCATAGGAAACAATTTTTTAAATATGGGGGGAGGGACGAAAGGAATACCGGGCCTTTCCCATTCTTTATTTACAATGTCCGCCACCCGCTTGGGTATAGGAAAAGCTTCTGGGAGCCCCGGGACCTCTAGGAACTTGTCCATTTTACATAGTTTCTCTGGGATGACCAACTTGTCACAATCATCCAGAGTGGATAATACCTCCTTAAGCAGAATGCGGAGATGTTCCAACTTAAATTTAAACGTAATCACATCAGGTTCAGCTTGTTGAGAAATGTTCCCTGAATCAGTAATTTCTCCCTCAGACAAAACCTCCCTGGCCCCATCAGACTGGTTTAGGGGCCCTTCAGAACCATTATTATCAGCGTCGTCATGCTCTTCAGTATCTAAAACAGAGCAGTCGCGCTTACGCTGATAAGTGTGCATTTTGGCTAAAATGTTTTTGACAGAATTATCCATTACAGCCGTTAATTGTTGCATAGTAAGGAGTATTGGCGCGCTAGATGTACTAGGGGCCTCCTGAGTGGGCAAGACTCGTGTAGACGAAGGAGGGAATGATGCAGTACCATGCTTACTCCCCTCACTTGAGGAATCATCTTGGGCATCATTGTCATTGTCACATAAATCACATTTATTTAAATGAGAAGGAACTCTGGCTTCCCCACATTCAGAACACAGTCTATCTGGTAGTTCAGACATGTTAAACAGGCATAAACTTGATAACAAAGTACAAAAAACGTTTTAAAATAAAACCGTTACTGTCACTTTAAATTTTAAACTGAACACACTTTATTACTGCAATTGCGAAAAAATATGAAGGAATTGTTCAAAATTCACCAAAATTTCACCACAGTGTCTTAAAGCCTTAAAAGTATTGCACCCCAAATTTGGAAGCTTTAACCCTTAAAATAACGGAACCGGAGCCGTTCTTAACTTTAACCCCTTTACAGTCCCTGGTGTCTGCTTTGCTGAGACCCAACCAAGCCCAAAGGGGAATACGATACCAAATGACGCCTTCAGAAAGTCTTTTCTATGTATCAGAGCTCCTCACACATGCGACTGCATGTCATGCCTTTTAAAAAACAAGTGCGCAACACCGGCGCGAAAATGAGGCTCTGCCTATGATTTGGGAAAGCCCCTAAAGAGAAAGGTGTCTAAAAAAGTGCCTGCCGGTATAAACTTATCAAAATACCCAGATTAAATGATTCCTCAAGGCTAAATATGTGTTAATAATTAATCGATTTAGCCCAGAAAAAGTCTACAGTCTTAATAAGCCCTTGTGAAGCCCTTATTTACAATCTTAATAAACATGGCTTACCGGATCCCATAGGGAAAATGACAGCTTCCAGCATTACATCGTCTTGTTAGAATGTGTCATACCTCAAGCAGCAAGAGACTGCTCACTGTTCCCCCAACTGAAGTTAATTCCTCTCAACAGTCCTGTGTGGAACAGCCATGGATTTTAGTAACGGTTGCTAAAATCATTTTCCTCATACAAACAGAAATCTTCATCTCTTTTCTGTTTCTGAGTAAATAGTACATACCAGCACTATTTTAAAATAACAAACTCTTGATTGAATAATAAAAACTACAGTTAAACACTAAAAAACTCTAAGCCATCTCCGTGGAGATGTTGCCTGTACAACGGCAAAGAGAATGACTGGGGTAGGCGGAGCCTAGGAGGGATCATGTGACCAGCTTTGCTGGGCTCTTTGCCATTTCCTGTTGGGGAAGAGAATATCCCCACAAGTAAGGATGACGCCGTGGACCGGACACACCTATGTTGGAGAAATGTATATTAATATAACCATGTTGGTTATGCAAAACAGGAGAATGGGTAATAAAAGGGATTATCTATCTTTTTAAACAATAACAATTCTGGAGTAGACTGTCCCTTTAATTTTGACTTCTCTGTCCCTTTAATATAATTATCTACTGCTTTTGTTCTCACCTGATATGAGGTACCTGTGATTTTAAAAGATTTTTAAGTTTGACCAGCAAGAAGGCAATTTATCCATCAGATATTTCTGTAACTACCCACATAATTAAATGTAGATTTATCTGCACTACAACATGATTAAACATGCTACACCTAGTATAAAGTTCACTACTGTCACACCTTTTCAATTCCCTGAATATTACAAAATAAATAAAACACAAACAAAAATTATCGACTACAAACCAAACCGTAGTTATTGCAGCCTGTTCATAGTATTCAACTAAAGTTATTAACAAAGTTGAAAGGGAAAAAAAAAAGGGATCTGCTAACCAGCCGGTTGATTTTCATAAGAGCAATAGTAGCTCTATCAAGTGTGAGTACAGAAAGAGAGAGAAAGTAGTGTGTCGATTAACCCCTTGTATACAGAATTACACTATGGGCTGATGATCTAAAGGTCTCTGGGTTGGCAACATTATTAAAGAATGTTCGACAGTACTTCCTTTTTCCTGTTGGAAAGATCTACAGACAGTTTTTACCATGAAAACAGGGTGTCTCGCTAAGGGGCGTATACTGCATTTTCGTATTTTATATGCACGATAAAATGTAAAAAATCTTACAAAACTAATCATTTAACCATTCACACAAAAATATGCAGGGAAAAAAATGTATTGTTAAGGTGCATAAAAAACATTTAACCAAATTCTTCACCAAAAATCATATTTTATCAAATACATAATTTATGTAAATTACACAGGAACAAATCCTATTAAATATGCACATAATAAATCGTAATTTAAAGGGACATCAAACCCAACAAATTTATTTCATGATTCAGATAGAGAATACAATTTTAAACCACTTTCTAATTTACTTCTATTATCTAATCTGTGTTATTCTCTTTGTATCATTTGTTGAAGGAGCAGCAATGCACTACTGGTTTCTAACTGAACACATGGGTGAGCCAATAACAATCAGATTATATATGCAGCCACCAATCAGCTGCTAGAGCCTAGGTTCTCTGTGGCACATGAACTTGCTTAGATAAACATTTCAGCAAAGGATAACAAGAGAAAGAAGCAAATTAAATAATAGAAGTAAATTGGAAAGTTGTTTGAAATTGTATTCTCGATATAAATCATGAAAGAAAAAGTACACTGGATGCACAAAAAACAAACAGAAATTTGTACTTTTAAAGGTACATGAAACCCAAAAATTTTCTTTCACGATTCAGATAGAAAAGTAAATTAGAAATTTGTTTAAAATTGTATTCATCTAATCTGTTTCATTCTCTTGGTATCATGTGTGGAAGGAGCAGCAATGCACTACTGGTTTCTAACTGAACACATTGGTGAGCCAATCACAATATATATATATATATATATATATATATATATACAGCCACCAATCAACAGCTTGAATTTAGGTTCTCTGCTGCTCCTGAGCTTGCCTAGATAAACATTTCAGAAAATAACAAGAGAAGGAAGCAAATTAAATAAAAGTAAATTAGAAAGTTGTTTAAAATGAAATAGATCCCCTAGAGGAAGACCATGGTATTCAAATAGGCAATACTCTCTTCACATCCCTCTGACATTCACTGCACTCTGAGAGGAAAACCGGGCTTCAGCCTGCTGCAAAGCGCATATCAACGTAGAAATCTAGCACAAACTTACTTCACCACCTCCATGGGAGGCAAAGTTTGTAAAACTGAATTGTGGGTGTGGTGAGGGGTGTATTTATAGGCATTTTAAGGTTTGGGAAACTTTGCCCCTCCTCGTAGGAATGTATATCCCATACGTCACTAGCTCATGGACTCTTGCCAATTACATGAAAGAAATTGTATTCTCTATCTGAATCATGAAAGAAATTTTTTGGGTTTCATGCCTCTTTAAGTACAAAATACAAAGCGTAATTATACGTAAAACGTGCTGAGCATTGTCTCTGTAATCCCAGCGTAATTCTATAAAGATCTCACAGTTTTTTTCCTCGTAAGCTAAAAGGTGGTGAGCTTTCCTCAAAACAATTTGCCTGTTCTTGTACTGGAAAAAGCTCAGTCTTATAAATAGGTTTTAAATAATTTAGCTAGTTAAAGGAATATTAAAAAGTACTAATTTAGTACCAACAATTATTATTTTACTTTAGAATACAGTAAACAAACAGATTTTGTTAAAAGAAATTCTCAATCTAGCCCCTGGCCACAGCTAAACAAGCAGGTCACATGATTCTTACAGCACAACAGAAGCCCTATATTGATCATGGGCAATAAACTGACTGGAGCTATTTAATGCTGTCTCCTAGCAACGCTTCAAAAGAAACACTATACCTTTGCCTTCCTGTTGAGGCCTCCTCTTCCTTGAGGAGCTGGGAGAGAAAGTAAAAAAGACACTGCAGAAAACAAAAATGTATGCTTACCTGATAAATGTATTTATTTCTAGACATGATGAGTCCACGGAATCGCCAATTACTGCTGGGAATATCAATCCTGGCCAGCAGGAGGAGGCAAAGAGCAACACAGCAAAACTGTTATATGTCACTTCCCTTCCCACAAACGAAATAACACAAGATGTAGAGGTGCCTGAGGTTTATATAAAAAAAAACTGTCTGAAATAAATAAGGGTGGGCTGTGGACTCACCGTGTTTAGAAATAAATACATTTATCAGGAAAGCATAAATTTTGTTTTCTTTCTTAAGACACGGTGAGTCAACGGAATCAACAATTACTGTTGGGAATCAATACTCAAGCTAGAGGACACTGATGATTAGGGAGGGATAAGACAGGTAACAGAAGGCACCACCACCGCTTGAAGCACCTTTCTCCCAAAGGAAGCCAAAGCAAAAGTATCAAATTTATAAAAGTTTGAAAAAGTGTGCAAAGGAGATCAAGTCGCAGCCTTGCAAATCTGTTCTACAGAGGCCTCATTCTTGAAGCCCAAGAAGAAGAAAGAGCCCTAGTGGAATGAGCTGTGATTCTCTCAGTCGGTGGACTGCTGTCCAGCAGTCTCATATGCCAAACGAAAAATACTTCTCAACCAAAGAGAAATAAAAGTGGCAGTGGTCTTCTGACCCTTGCGTTTCCCAGAAGAACACACAAACAATACTAAGAACTGGTGAAAATCCTTATTCTCCTGCAAATAAAATTTAAGAGCCCGCACAACATCCAGGTTGTGTAACAAACGTTCCTTATAAAAAGAAGGATTAGGACAGAGAGAAGGAACAACAATTTCCTGATTAATATTCCTGTCCAAAACAACCTTAGGAAGAAAACCAAACCTGGTACGAAGAACTGCCTTATCTGCATGAAAAATGAGATAAGGAGAATCCCTCTGCAAAGCTGAGAGTTCCGAAACCCTCCGAGCAGAAGAGAAAGCAGTAAGAAACAAAACCTTCCAAGATAACAACTTAATATCTATGGAATGCACTGTCTCAAACAGTGCCTGTTGCAAAACTCTAAAAACAAAGTTAAGGCTCCAAGGTGGAGCAACAGACACACAGGCCTGAATCTGACCAAGGCCTGACCAAAAAATTGCACATCTGGCAAGTCCGCCAGATGCTTATGCAGCAAAAATAGATGATGCAGAAATCTGACCCTTCAGAAAACTGACAAAACTCCAGACCTTCCTGAAGAAAGGGCAAAATCCAAAGAATCCTGACCCTACTCCTAGAGTAGCCTACGGATTCACACCATAAGGACATTTACAACATATCTTATGGTAAATGTTTCAGGTAACAGGCTAAAAGCCTGAAACATGGTCTCAATGACCGACACAGAAAAACCCACGCTTAAACCGAACTAAGCGTCCAATCTCCAAGCAGTCAAAATGATATTTGGGAGAAGGTCCTTCCTCAGAGGCAATCACCAAGGAGAGAGAGACAATATCTCCACTAAGTCTGCATACCCAATCATGTGAAGCCACGCAGGAGCTACCAAAATTACTGATGTTCTCAACTGTTTGACACGCGTAAAGACTCCTGGAAGGAAGCCAACAGAGGAAACAGGGATGCAAAATTGAAATCCCAGGAAAAGCCACCAGAACATCCATCAGAACGGTCTGCGGATCACCAGACCTTGACCCGTATCTTGGAAGCTTAGCGTTCTGCCGAAACGCCCTCAAAGCCAACTCCGGAAACCTCCCCAATTGAGGGTTTATCCGGAGAACACCTCCGGATGTAGAGTCCCACTCCCCAGATGAAATATCTGTCTGTTCAGAAATCCGATTCCCAGATGTCCACCCCTGGAAATTGATGACAAACAGCAATCGTGAGCTTTCGCCCACAGACAATCCAAGTCACCTCCTATGAATAAGGAACTTTGAGTTCCTCTGGATTACATAATGTCCATGCACTGCATAGGTTAACTGGATTCTGGAGTGGTGGGATCCGAACCCATGTCTCCAAGGAGACTGGAGGTTTAATCCAGCATGGCCACTGATGTAAGCCACTGAGGTGACCTTGTCCGACTGGAACCAAGCTAAGGACGACTGAGGCAAAGCCCTCAGAAAATTGTGAATCTCTTTGAACTTCAAGATGTTAAAGAGGAAGGCAGACACTTCCATGTCTTAAATACATCCCAGACTGCTTCCCAGCCCAGCAGCCTGGCGTCCGTGGTCACATCACCCAAGAATGACTCCAAAAGCACGCGCCCCGAGACAGATACTTCTGAAAAACCACCACAGGAGAAAGTGTCTTGATGATTGATCTAGATTTATCTCCTGAGACAGCTCCAAAAGATCTCCATTGTATGGAAAATAGTAAAAAGGGAATGATGTCAATGGAAACCATCAGACCAATTCCCTCCATACATAGAGTCACTGAAAAGTGAAGGGAAAATCAACTGCAGCTAGATTCAAAATCTCAAACCCTCTGGTTGAAAGATGGTTAAGCTATCAACCGGACCATTAGAGCTTGCTGTTGGCCGAACAGTAGACAGCAGAGAGAGGAAAATGAATAAATCCTTGATTAGCTGACCTCTGATAGAATCTTCTCCTAGATAGAGAATCTATTAAGGTCCCCCCAAAAAAAATCACCCTTGTGGATGGAACAAGGGAACTCTTCTCCAGATTCATTTCCCATCCATGGGAAAGTAGATTGGACAAGATCTCCTGAAAGAGAGTTTTCTCAAAGAAAGGATGATACCTGAACCATATGTTGTCCAGAAAGCACCCTTGCAATACCCCAAGACCTAAAAAATCTTTCTAAGAAGATGAAACTCAGAGACTTGGGAAGATCCCGATCATGGGAATTATAAACACACATCCTTCAGGTCTATGTTCATTATGAACAGGCCCACTTGCAGCAAAGAAGAATGGATACTACTTTGAAAGGCAGAACCTGAGAAACTTGAGGTAAATACCTAGATCCCGTTCCCAGACTGGGACTGGGACTATCATTCCCAGAAAAGGTCCTAAACCCAGTTCAAGGAATGCTTCTCACCATACCTGAATTGCAGATACTCCAGAAGGCGAAATCTACCCCTGGGAGGAATCTTAGAATGGACTAAGTTTGGTTGGCTTCCCAAAGACATGACCGACCCTGCAGAAATAGGAAAAGGAAAACTTTCCTTTAGTCTACTCTCTTGACGGGTGATATTTCCCCTGTAAAGTCAGAGGATAATTCCCCAACAAGGTCTTATCCTTGAAAAGAAACGCCAGAAGTTTGTATTAGGAGAAAACATAAAATAAGAACCTGCAACTGCAGAACTAGAAACCTAGGCTGTACCACTAAGCCGCAGGTAAGCTTCTCAGCTGATTTCCAAGATTTCAGCCACAATCCTGACTGGCAAGCACAGCAAGTCTAATAAGACAAGGCATTGCTCTAAATGAACAATTAAACCTCCAGCTTCTTATCATGGATCCGTAAAGGAGCAGCTACCCTCCATAGGGATCAAAGTTCTCTGAGCCATAGTAGAAAAGCTCCCTTCTACTTAAGCCACCATGCATTTTAATGGAGTCCTCATAGGAAGATACATCATAGAAATGATAAAGTTCACAAAACTTTCAAAAGGTTGACAACGACAGGGAATCTATGTCAAGTAGCAAAAACCTCCTTTAACAGTACACGAGGTGTGCAAGCATACATCTGAAAGAGATGACTTCAGCATCAGATGAAGGAATTATATTGTCCAAATCTGAGATTTCACCCTCAGAAATTACCGGCGAATCTTCCCCACCAGACTGAGGAGAGAGAAAAAACCTGCGTAGCAGAAACCTTACTATCTAAACTTTAAATGTCCACTTGCATTTTCCCTATAGGAAGGAAAAACAAACCATGCTGCAAATACCACATAGGATACCTGAGGCTAATTCTGTATGCAAATACACTCCTCCTGGAGATTGTGAGGAACCACAGGGCACTGCATGTGACGCCATAGAAGCTTGGGACGTTTAAGGAGAAACTGTGGCGTAGCCAGAACAGTATCATCCTGGGAGGAATAAGCCTCATAGGGCAACATCTATCTGTACTATTAAATCGCTCTTGCTAAACATACAGCACAGAAAATAAATATTTTAATCTCAAAAAGATCTAAATGTGATGGACAGATCATACAGAACCACAATAGTTCCTCCAGAGCCTTAATTTTGAACATAGGAACAGGCTTTTATCCAAACTGAACATAAACCCCCATAAATAAATGATAACTCTTTAATATATATCAGGGAGAAGTATCATATCTCAAAATATATAGCTCTTAAGAAGTTCAAATCTCTAACCTATCCCAGGCAAGAGAATTACTATTAGGCTAGCAAAGAATTTATAACAAATTCAATAAGACAGGGATGAGAAGAAAAACTGTGCTATTCCCATCAGAAAAACATCAATAGTATGCTTACTAAGCTGTTACATAGGTTTAAAGAAAAAATAAAATTTCAAACATTTAATAAATCCAGCTACTGTCGCTTTAAGAAGTCTCTAGCAGAGCGAGGATATCGTATTCTCAGTTTTCTATCCACCGCAGTAAGAAAACTCAGAGACCTCAGCACTCTAACTAATGTTACTAAACAATAACTTAAAAAGGCTAGACATGGCATATAAATTTCCTGTATACAACTCCTAGATGTCAGCAGAGAAAAAGACACGCTCCGCTTTAGAAACTGTAAGCGGGTCACATGACCTCTCACTGGAATGGAGCAGTAGAAAATAAATGCACGCTCTAACTCCCCTGTTGAGGAAAACAAAAGTTTACAACGGATCGTATAACCGAACCTGTGTCAATAAAAATTTCCAAAGCGAGTACACTATTTAGAAGCCAAATTAACAGCATTGGCTTAGAAAACAAAGGGAATGCTTTATTACTAAAGAGCCTAACCGGAACCTAAACAAAGTGAATCCACTCATTTTAACATACAGACTTTCCACATGAAATAATAAAGAGCCCAAAAATGTTTTAACCCCTTCACCTGAAGAGATTAAACAGTCTCAGTCACAAAGTGCAGTGCCTGCTCCATGCCCAATTCAACCCTCACTAAAGGGACACTCAGGTTAAATTAAATTTTCATGATTCAGATACAGCATGTAATTTTAAACAACTTTCCAATTTACTTCCATTAAAAAAAAATGTGCACAGTCTTTTATATTTACAATTTGTGAGTCACCAGATCCTACTGAGCATGTGCAAGAATTCACTATATGTATATGCATTTGTGATTGGCTGATTGCTATCACATGGTACAAGGGGAGTGGAAATATACATAACTTTGAAATTTGTTATAAAAAATCAACTACTCATTTGAAGTTCAGACTAAGTGCTATTGCATTGTCTTGTTATCTTGCATCTGTTGATTATGCAAATCTAATGTGTTGACTGGTCCTTAAGGATTATATTGTCTCTTAATATTTTCAGTTATGCAGGATCAATTTCTTAAAGTGCATAATCTCCCCACCTGAAAGAAAAAAGCACTTACCTGCTACATCTGCTGTCCGGCATTTAGACAGCTCACTAGGTATGCAAGGACACAGTTCCTCACAGAGACCTGTGGAAAAGAAAGGACAGAGTCACCAGCTCTGACTTTCTATACCAGGGCAGCAGAATGTTAGGAAAAACATAGCAAGGCCCACCTTACAAGTCCCTAACTGCTTGAAAGCTACCACAACCCTTACTGAAGAGACTGACGTGGAATACAGCTAGACCCAAAAACTTGCTTGTAGAAAATTCAGTTTTTCTTCAGACAACAAAAACTTCACCTTCTCCATGAACAGAGGCAAAGAGAATGACTGGGGATTGTGGGAAGGGAAGTGACATAACAGCTTTGCTGTGGTGCTCTTTGTCCCCATCAGTAATTGATGATTCTGTGGACTCACCGTGTCTTAAGAAAGAAATTAAGTTTAAACAAGGATTTAAAGGTAAAATCCTTTTAAAATGTTGAAATACATATTGCAATGATTTCTATTTAGTGTAAGCCACTGCTAAGTGCTTTGTTGTTACTACAATAAAAAAAAAGACTTTAACATCCCTTTAATTTTTAACTTGACTGTTCCAAAATTACCTGGAGTATCCTCAAGGTTACAAAATGCATAAATAAGTCTACCACTTACCCAATATCTGTTAGAGGCGCCTTTCCCTTTTCCCGCTTGTAACAAATATAGAGCTCATTGCTTGTTAAGCTCCCGTGGTTCAGATTTGCCTGCAAGCCATTTGGTGTTAGTTCAATGCTGGTATATCCCTCAGGCACACATTCACCAAGTGTCCTGTCAATTACAGCAATATCAGTGATGGGAGCTTTTGGACCCCCTGCCTTGGTCTCCATACGGCTCATCTCATGATCCAAAAGCTTGGAGGTATCAGTCAGTCCTGCCACCACAAAGTAGTCTGCAACCCTGGGTCCTTTGTCCTCCATGTCTGCTGCAGGTCACCTGGAGAAGAAAGTTATATTATTTATTCACAAGTACAATAAAACAACTGGTTTCAGATTTTTTACTTTTCTCTTTTAGCATATCCAATACACATTTTCAGTAAAAACCTAAACCGTTACTAAGTTGCTTATTATAATTACACACACACATGTGTGTGTGTGTATGTATATCTATATATATATATATATATATATATATATATATATATATATATATATATATATATATCTATATATCTCTATATCTATATATATATATATTTATTTATTTATTTTATATCATGCTAAGGTAGACATGATCAGAAATAACTTTGGGACCATTATATAAACTAAGTAGGGCCTCACTGAAGAAAGCATCATAATAGGAAAAAAACATAATATTTAGCTAATAACAAATATAACTAAGTGTAACATAATACAACTAGAATTACCAATGTAAACCAGAATAAGAAATCATTTAATGGAGTTATTCTTGTCTGGACTGCTGCAGTTCACACCACGCTGTGGGAGTTGTCATTATCAGCCAGTGAGCAATCTGTCCCTAAGCATGACTTCTGCATAAACAATGCATTTTGTGTGGTACAGGTACATATTCTCAAATCTCAAAACTACAAAATAAAAATGTTTTAATTAATATTTTTTTTTTTTTTTTAAATAAAATTATCAGAAAACATAATTTATGCTTACCTGATAAATTTATTTCTCTTGTAGTGTATCCAGTCCACAGATCATCCATTACTTGTGGGATATTCTCCTTCCCAACAGGAAGTTGCAAGAGGATCACCCACAGCAGAGCTGCTATATAGCTCCTCCCCTCACTGCCATATCCAGTCATTCGACCGAAACAAGCCGAGAAAGGAGAAACCATAGGGTGCAGTGGTGACTGTAGTTTAATTAAAATACACTACAAGAGAAATAAATTTATCAGGTAAGCATAAATTATGTTTTCTCTTGTTAAGTGTATCCAGTCCACGGATCATCCATTACTTGTGGTATACCAATACCAAAGCTAAAGTACACGGATGATGGGAGGGACAAGGCAGGAACTTAAACGGAAGGAACCACTGCCTGTAGAACCTTTCTCCCAAAAAGAGCCTCCGAAGAAGCAAAAGTATCAAATTTGTAAAATTTGGAAAAAGTATGAAGCGAAGACCAAGTTGCAGCCTTGCAAATCTGTTCAGCAGAGGCCTCATTTTTAAAGGCCCAGGTGGAAGCCACAGCTCTAGTAGAATGAGCTGTAATCCTTTCAGGAGGCTGCTGTCCAGCAGTCTCATAGGCTAAACGGATTATACTCCGAAGCCAAAAAGAAAGAGAGGTTGCCGAGGCCTTCTGACCTCTCCTCTGTCCAGAGTAAACAACAAACAGGTTAGATGTTTGGCGAAAATCTTTAGTAGCCTGTGTGTAAAACTTCAAGGCACGGACTATGTCTAGATTATGCAAAAGACGTTCCTTCTTTGAAGGATTAGGACATAATGATGGAACAACAATCTCTTGATTGATATTCTTGTTAGAAACCACCTTAAGTAAAAACCCAGGTTTTGTACGCAGAACAACTTTATCTGAATGAAAGATCAGATAAGGAGAATCACAATGTAAGGCAGATAACTCCGAGACTCTTCGAGCTGAGGAAATAGCCATCAGAAAAAGAACTTTCCATGAAAGAAGTTTGATATCAATAGAATGAAGGGGTTCAAACGGAACCCCTTGAAGAACTTTAAGAACCAAGTTCAAGCTCCATGGAGGAGCAACAGGTTTAAACACAGGCTTAATTCTAACTAAAGCCTGACAAAATGCCTGAACGTCTGGAACTTCTGCCAGACGCTTGTGTTAAAGAATAGACAGAGCAGAAATCTGTCCCTTTAAAGAACTAGCTGATAATCCTTTGTCCAAACCCTCTTGGAGGAAGGACAATATCCTAGGAATCCTAACCCTACTCCATGAGTAATTCTTGGATTCACACCAATAAAGATAGTTACGCCATATCTTGTGGTAAATTTTCCCGGTGACAGGCTTTCGTGCCTGTATTAGGGTATCAATTACTGACTCGGAGAAGCCACGCTTTGATAGGATCAAGCGTTCAATCTCCATGCAGTCAGTCTCAGAGAAAGTAGATTCGGATGATTGAAAGGACCTTGTATTAGAAGGTCTTATTTCAGAGGCAGAATCCATGGTCGAAAGGATGACATGTCCACTAGGTCTGCATACCAGGTCCTGCGTGGCCACGCAGGCGCTATCAATATCACCGATGCTCTTTCCTGTTTGATTTTGGCAATCAGACGAGGGAGCAGAGGAAACGGTGGAAACACATAAGCCAGGTTGAAGAACCAAGGCGCTGCTAGAGCATCTATCAGTGCCGCTTCTGGGTCCCTGGACCCGTAACAAGGAAGCTTGGCGTTCTGGCGAGACGCCATGAGATCCAATTCTGGTTTGCCCCAACGGAGAACCAATTGAGCAAACACCTCCGGATGGAGTTCCCATTCCCCCGGATGAAAAGTCTGACGACTTAGAAAATCCGCCTCCCAGTTCTCTACACCTGGGATATGGATCGCTGACAGGTGGCAAGAGTGAGTCTCTGCCCAGCGAATTATCTTGGAGACTTCTGACATCGCTAGGGAACTCCTGGTTCCCCCTTGATGGTTGATGTAAGCCACAGTCGTGATGTTGTCCGACTGAAATCGGATGAACCTCAGTGTTGCTAGCTGAGGCCAAGCCAGAAGAGCATTGAATATTGCTCTTAACTCCAGAATATTTATTGGGAGGAGATTCTCCTCCTGAGTCCATGAACCCTGAGCCTTCAGGGAGTTCCAGACTGCACCCCAACCTAGAAGGCTGGCATCTGTTGTTACAATTGTCCAATCTGGTCTGCGAAAGGTCATACCCTTGGACAGATGGGCCAGAGATAACCACCAGAGAAGAGAATCTCTGGTTTCCTGATCCAGATTTAGTAGAGGGGACAAATCTGTGTAATCCCCATTCCACTGACTGAGCATGCATAATTGCAGCGGTCTGAGATGCAGGCTACCATTAAGCCGATTACTTCCATGCACTGAGCCACCGTGGGGCGCGGAATGGAGTGAAGAACACGGCAAGCATTTAGACGTTTTGATAACCTGGACTCCGTCAGGTAAATTTTCATTTCTACAGAATCTATTAGAGTCCCTAGGAAGGAAACCCTTGTGAGAGGAGATAGAGAACTCTTTTCTTCGTTCACTTTCCACTCATGCGACCTCAGGAATGCCAGAACTATCTCTGTATGAGATTTGGCAATTTGAAAGCTTGACGCCTGTATCAGGATGTCGTCCAGGTAAGGAGCCACCGCTATGCCTCGCGGTCTTAGGACCACCAGAAGTGAGCCCAGAACCTTTGTAAAAATTCTTGGGGCTGTAGCCAACCCGAGTGGAAGAGCTACAAATTGGTAATGCCTGTCTAGAAAGGCAAACCTCAGGAACTGATGATGATTCTTGTGAATCGGAATGTGAAGGTAGGCATCCTTTAAGTCCACTGTGGTCATGTACTGACCCTCTTGGATCATGGGTAAAATGGTTCGAATAGTTTCCATCTTGAATGACGGAACTCTGAGGAATTTGTTTAGGATCTTTAAATCCAAAATTGGTCTGAAGGTTCCCTCTTTTTTGGGAACCACAAACAGATTTGAATAAAACCCCTGTCCTTGTTCCGTCCGCGGAACTGGATGGATCACTCCCATTACAAGGAGATCTTGTACGTAGCTTAGGAATGCCTCTTTCTTTATTTGGTTTGCAGATAATCTTGAAAGGTGAAATCTCCCTTGTGGAGGAGAAGCTTTGAAGTCCAGAAGATATCCCTGAGATATGATCTCCAACGCCCAGGGATCCTGAACATCTCTTGCCCACGCCTGGGCGAAGAGAGAGAGTCTGCCCCCTACTAGATCCGTTGTCGGATAGGGGGCCACTCCTTCATGCTGTCTTAGAGGCAGCAGCAGGCTTTCTGGCCTGCTTGCCCTTGTTCCAGGACTGGTTAGGTTTCCAGGCCTGCTTGGATTGAGCAAAAGTTCCCTCTTGTTTTGAAGCAGAGGAAGTTGATGCTGCACCTGCCTTGAAATTTCGAAAGGCACGAAAATTAGACTGTTTGGCCTTTGATTTGGCCCTGTCCTGAGGAAGGGTATGACCCTTACCTCCAGTAATGTCAGCAATAATTTCTTTCAAACCAGGCCCGAATAAGGTCTCCCCCTTGAAAGGAATGTTGAGTAATTTAGACTTTGAAGTCACATCAGCTGACCAGGATTTGAGCCATAGCGCCCTACACGCCTGGATGGCGAATCCGGAATTCTTAGCCGTTAGTTTAGTCAAATGAACAATGGCATCAGAAACAAATGAGTTAGCTAGCTTAAGAGTTCTAAGCTTGTCAACAATTTCAGTCAATGGAGCTGTATGGATGGCCTCTTCCAGGGCCTCAAACCAGAATGCTGCCGCAGCAGTGACAGACGCAATGCATGCAAGGGGCTGTAAAATAAAACCTTGTTGAATAAACATTTTCTTAAGGTAACCCTCTAATTTTTTATCCATTGGATCTGAAAAAGCACAACTGTCCTCAACCGGGATAGTGGTACGCTTTGCTAAAGTAGAAACTGCTCCCTCCACCTTAGGGACAGTCTGCCATAAGTCCCGTGTAGTGGCATCTATTGGAAACATTTTTCTAAATATAGGAGGTGGGGAAAAGGGCACACCCACTCCTTACTAATAATTTCTGTAAGCCTTTTAGGTATTGGAAAAACATCAGTACTCACCGGCACTGCATAGTATTTATCCAGCCTACACAATTTCTCTGGCACTGCAATTGTGTCACAGTCATTCAGAGCAGCTAATACCTCCCCAAGCAATACACGGAGGTTCTCAAGCTTAAAATTTAAAATTAGAAATCTCTGAATCAGGTCTCCCCGATTCAGAGACGTCACCCACAGACTGAAGCTCTCGGTCCTCAGGTTCTGCATATTGTGACGCAGTATCAGACATGGCTCTTACAGCATCTACGCGCTCTGTATCTCGTCTAACCCCAGAGCTATCGCGCTTGCCTCTCAATTCAGGCAGTCTGGATAATACCTCTGACAGGGTATTATTCATGATTGCAGCCATGTCCTGCAAAGTAATCGCTATGGGCGTCCCTGATGTACTTGGCGCCATATTAGCGTGCGTCCCTTGAGCGGGAGGCGAAGGGTCCGACACGTGGGGAGAGTTAGTCGGCATAACTTCCCCCTCGACAGACCCCTCTGGTGACAATTCTTTTATAGATAAAGACTGATCTTTACTGTTTAAGGTGAAATCAATACATTTAGTACACATTCTCCCATGGGGCTCCACCATGGCTTTTAAACATAATGAACAAGTATCCTCTGTTTCAGACATGTTTGTACAGACTAGCAATGAGACTAGCAAGCTTGGAAAACACTTTAAAGCAAGTTAACAAGCAATATAAAAAACGTTACTGTGCCTTTAAGAGAAACAAATTGACAAAATTTGAAATAACAGTGAAAAAAGGCAGTTACACTAACAAATTTTTTACAGTGTATGTAACAAGTCAGCAGAGCATTGCACCCACTTGCAAATGGATGATTAACCCCTTAATAACAAAAACAGAATAATAAATGAAAAAAACGTTTTTTAAACACAGTCACAACAACTGCCACAGTCTACTGTGGTTGTTACCATCCTCAAACACGACTTTGAAGCCTTTTGAGCCCTTCAGAGATGTCCTGTATCATGCAGAGGGAAGCTGAATGTCTCTGTCAGTATTTTTATCTGCACAGAAAAGCACTAAAAAAGGCCCCTCCCACTCATATTACAACAGTGGAAAGCCTCAGGAAACTGTTTCTAGGCAAAAATCAAGCCAGCCATGTGGAAAAAAAACTAGGCCCCAATAAGTTTTGTCACCAAACATATATAAAAACGATTAACATGCCAGCAAACGTTTTATATTACACTTTTATAAGAGTATGTATCTCTGTTAATAAGCCTGATACCAGTCGCTATCACTGCATTTAAGGCTTAACTTACATTAATCCGGTATCAGCAGCATTTTTCTAGCAAATTCCATCCCTAGAAATATGTTAACTGCACATACACCTTATTGCAGGAAAACCTGCACGCCATTCCCCCTCTGAAGTTACCTCACTCCTCAGAATATGTGAGAACGGCAGTGGATCTTAGTTACTTCTGCTAAGATCATAGAAATCACAGGCAGATTCTTCTTCAAATGCTGCCTGAGATGAAACAGTACACTCCGGTACCATTTAAAAATAACAAACTTTTGATTGAAGTTAAAAACTAACTATAATACACCACTCTCCTCTTACTACGTCCATCTTTGTTGAGAGTTGCAAGAGAATGACTGGATATGGCAGTGAGGGGAGGAGCTATATAGCAGCTCTGCTGTGGGTGATCCTCTTGCAACTTCCTGTTGGGAAGGAGAATATCCCACAAGTAATGGATGATCTGTGGACTGGATACACTTAACAAGAGAAATTACTATTTTCTCTGCCTGTAAGTCACAAAAGTATTAAACATGATGTAAAACTACCTTTAGTTGCATGTATAAACTGTATTATAACATTTATATACTGCCTAAGTGACATCTTCCAACTTTAAATCCAAACTATTCCAAAAGCCAAACCTTTTCTGGTGCCAAGCAGTTTGGATAAAGGGTTTTTTCCAGTATGTTCTATGTTTATGCTAGCCAGAAAATATATATATGTGACTATAAACTTACAAACACTTAAAAAACAACAAGTAATGTAGTACATGATAGAAGATGGGAGACAAGATGCCTTGGCTCTTAGAATTTCACTGCTGATTGCTACCTTTTGGATTATTCTAAATCTACTGTATCTACTGTTATGTTATTTTTTTATTAAACGGTTATGATTTTTTTTTGGTGGAGTGGACAAAGAAAGACAGCACCTCATAGTGTAGACAAACTTCAGAATATGGTATTACACTAGGACAAACGGATGGAAATATACTCACAAAAGTACTGGCACTCTTATATAAAGAAGTGCGAATGTGCAGGCTGACATTCAACAGCAGTCAGTACGCTGAATTGCGGATCCTCCAAGATGTCAGAGATGCAGCCGTGGACTCTCCTCCGTAGTACACAAGAGATCTTCAATATTGGCACCAGGTATAATGTGCAATTTCCCCTCTGTGTCTGGAGCGAGCGGCACAATCCGCAATTGGGAGAAAGCTTGTATGTATAAAAACTCCCCCAAATAGGCATAGGGAGGCAATTGGATAAAAGCTGTGACAAAGTGTAAACTTAAAACAATGTTTGTATTATTTTAACGAGCTTAAAACGCTTTTCTCGGCCGCCAGCTCCTGGCCGTTTCCTCAAGTTTTTTTTTTTTTAACTTGAGGAAACGGCCAGGAGCTTGCGGCCGAGAAACGCGTTTTAAGCTCGTTTTAAGCAGCGTACTGACTGCTGTTGAATGTCAGCCTGCACATTCGCACTTCTTTGTGAGTATATTTCCATCCATTTGTCCTAGTGTAATACCATATTCTGAAGTTTGTCGACTCTACACTATGAGGCGCTGTCTTTCTTTGTCCACTCCATAGATGCACTGATCGATCACTCAGTCCCAAGACCAGCAGCCCAGCGTGTTAATTCACCACCATACCAGAGACTGTATTAGCGTCTGCGATATCGCTCAAGGTTTTATTGGAATTGTTTTTAGACTTTTTTTGAACGGGCATATTCGCACTTATTTGTTTTATTTTATTGATGTGTATGAGCACTATTATTCTGTTGTTTATGTTTATATCCCAGTTTTAATTGTTTTCACAGTGGCGCACACTATCACTATACATTCAATATAGTGTTACCCTCTTATACATTTTTTTTATTGATTATTCTTCTAAAAGCTATATGGGAATTTAGGTGTAAACAATATTTGGTTTAAAAAAACCAAGTTAGGTGATCATCGACTGGCCCTATTATTATGAACAGGGTGACCAGAGTCCTGGTTTTCAGTGAGCTGTCCTGATAATCATTTTCAGGACATATTTAATGTCCCAGTCTTGTTCATTATGCCCCCATACACCCACAAACCAAATACTAGAGTGGAGCGCTGCTGATACGCATCCGCTAATCCATGTCAGAGCATACTGGAGCACAGTGAAGGTGAATGGCTGCCCAGTAGTGAAGATCAGGGGCCCGCAAAACCGGACGTTGTGAAGGTAGCTGGAGTCCAGGGTCATGCTAAGAGGTGCTGGCTTAGTATGTTTGATAGGGCAGGATGAGCTGTACTTGTCCACGTGCCAGGGTCAATTGTGGAAGGGTGTGCCACTCACTTAAAGGGACAGTGAACCCATCATTTTTCTTTCTTGATTCAGATAGAGCATGCAATTTTAAGCAACTTTCTAATTTACTCCTATTATCAATTTTTCTTTGTTCACTTGCTATCTTTATTTGAAAAAGGGATCTAGGCTTCTTTTTTGGTTCAGTCCTCTGGACAGCACTTTTTTATTGGTGGATGAATTTATTCACCAATCAGCAACAACCACCCAGGTTATTCACCAAAAATGGGCCGGCATCTAAACTTACATTCTTGCATTTCAAATAAAGATACCACGAGAATGAAGAAAATTTGATAATAGGAGTAAATTAGAAAGTTGCTTAAAATTGTATGCTCTGATTCACAAAAGAAAAAACAGAATTTATGTTTACCTGATAAATTACTTTCTCCAACGGTGTGTCCGGTCCACGGCGTCATCCTTACTTGTGGGGATATTCTCTTCCCCAACAGGAAATGGCAAAGAGCCCAGCAAAGCTGGTCACATGATCCCTCCTAGGCTCCGCCTTCCCCAGTCATTCGACCGACGTAAAGGAGGAATATTTGCATAGGAGAAATCATATGATACCGTGGTGACTGTAGTTAAAGAAAATAAATTATCAGACCTGATTAAAAAACCAGGGCGGGCCGTGGACCGGACACACCGTTGGAGAAAGTAATTTATCAGGTAAACATAAATTCTGTTTTCTCCAACATAGGTGTGTCCGGTCCACGGCGTCATCCTTACTTGTGGGAACCAATACCAAAGCTTTAGGACACGGATGAAGGGAGGGAGCAAATCAGGTCACCTAGATGGAAGGCACCACGGCTTGCAAAACCTTTCTCCCAAAAATAGCCTCAGAAGAAGCAAAAGTATCAAATTTGTAAAATTTAGTAAAAGTGTGCAGTGAAGACCAAGTCGCTGCCTTACATATCTGATCAACAGAAGCCTCGTTCTTGAAGGCCCATGTGGAAGCCACGGCCCTAGTGGAATGAGCTGTGATTCTTTCAGGAGGCTGCCGTCCGGCAGTCTCGTAAGCCAATCTGATGATGCTTTTAATCCAAAAAGAGAGAGAGGTAGAAGTTGCTTTTTGACCTCTCCTTTTACCAGAATAAACAACAAACAAGGAAGATGTTTGTCTAAAATCCTTTGTAGCATCTAAATAGAATTTTAGAGCACGAACTACATCCAAATTGTGCAACAAACGTTCCTTCTTTGAAACTGGATTCGGACACAAAGAAGGCACGACTATCTCCTGGTTAATGTTTTTGTTAGAAACAACTTTCGGAAGAAAACCAGGTTTAGTACGCAAAACCACCTTATCTGCATGGAACACCAGATAAGGAGGAGAACACTGCAGAGCAGATAACTCTGAAACTCTTCTAGCAGAAGAAATTGCAACCAAAAACAAAACTTTCCAAGATAATAACTTAATATCAACGGAATGTAAGGGTTCAAACGGAACCCCCTGAAGAACTGAAAGAACTAAATTGAGACTCCAAGGAGGAGTCAAAGGTTTGTAAACAGGCTTGATTCTAACCAGAGCCTGAACAAAAGCTTGAACATCTGGCACAGCTGCCAGCTTTTTGTGAAGTAACACAGACAAAGCAGAAATCTAGCCCTTCAAAGAACTTGCAGATAATCCTTTCTCCAAACCTTCTTGAAGAAAGGATAGAATCTTAGGAATTTTTATCTTGTCCCAAGGGAATCCTTTAGATTCACACCAACAGATATATATTTTCCATATTTTATGGTAGATTTTTCTAGTTACAGGCTTTCTGGCCTGAACAAGAGTATCAATGACAGAATCTGAGAACCCTCGCTTTGATAAAATCAAGCGTTCAATCTCCAAGCAGTCAGTTGAAGTGAGACCAGATTCGGATGTTCGAACGGACCTTGAACAAGAAGGTCCCGTCTCAAAGGTAGCTTCCATGGTGGAGCCGATGACATATTCACCAGGTCTGCATACCAAGTCCTGCGTGGCCACGCAGGAGCTATCAAGATCACCGATGCCCTCTCCTGATAGATCCTGGCTACCAGCCTGGGGATGAGAGGAAACGGTGGGAATACATACGCTAGTTTGAAGGTCCAAGGTGCTACTAGTGCATCTACTAGAGTCGCCTTGGGATCCCTGGATCTGGACCCGTAGCAAGGAACCTTGAAGTTCTGACGAGAGGCCATCAGATCCATGTCTGGAATGCCCCACAACTGAGTAATTTGGGCAAAGATTTCCGGATGGAGTTCCCACTCCCCCGGATGAAATGACTGACGACTCAGAAAATCCGCTTCCCAATTTTCCACTCCTGGAATGTGGATTGCAGACAAGTGGCAGGAGTGAGACTCCGCCCATTGAATGATTTTGGTCACTTCTTCCATCGCCAGGGAACTCCTTGTTCCCCCCTGATGGTTGATGTACGCAACAGTCGTCATGTTGTCCGATTGAAACCGTATGAATTTGGCCTTTGCTAGCTGAGGCCAAGCCTTGAGAGCATTGAATATCGCTCTTAGTTCCAGAATATTTATCGGGAGAAGAGATTCTTCCCGAGACCAAAGACCCTGAGCTTTCAGGAGTCCCCAGACCGCGCCCCAGCCCACCAGACTGGCGTCGGTCGTGACAATGACCCACTCTGGTCTGCGGAAGCTCATCCCCTGTGACAGGTTGTCCAGGGACAGCCACCAACGGAGTGAATCTCTGGTCTTCTGATCTACTTGTATCGTCGGAGACAAGTCTGTATAATCCCCATTCCACTGACTGAGCATGCACAGTTGTAATGGTCTCAGATGAATTCGCGCAAAAACAGAATTTATGTTTACCTGATAAATTTCTTTCTCCAACGGTGTGTCCGGTCCACGGCGTCATCCTTACTTGTGGGATATTCTCTTCCCCAACAGGAAATGGCAAAGAGCCCAGCAAAGCTGGTCACATGATCCCTCCTAGGCTCCGCCTACCCCAGTCATTCGACCGACGTTAAGGAGGAATAATTGCATAGGAGAAACCATATGGTACCGTGGTGACTGTAGTTAAAGAAAATAAAATATCAGACCTGATTAAAAAAACCAGGGCGGGCCGTGGACCGGACACACCGTTGGAGAAAGAAATTTATCAGGTAAACATAAATTCTGTTTTCTCCAACATAGGTGTGTCCGGTCCACGGCGTCATCCTTACTTGTGGGAACCAATACCAAAGCTTTAGGACACGGATGAAGGGAGGGAGCAAATCAGGTCACCTAAATGGAAGGCACCACGGCTTGCAAAACCTTTCTCCCAAAAATAGCCTCAGAAGAAGCAAAAGTATCAAACTTGTAAAATTTGGTAAAAGTGTGCAGTGAAGACCAAGTCGCTGCCCTACATATCTGATCAACAGAAGCCTCGTTCTTGAAGGCCCATGTGGAAGCCACAGCCCTAGTGGAATGAGCTGTGATTCTTTCGGGAGGCTGCCGTCCAGCAGTCTCGTAAGCCAATCTGATGATGCTTTTAATCCAAAAAGAGAGAGAGGTAGAAGTTGCTTTTTGACCTCTCCTTTTACCTGAATAAACAACAAACAAGGAAGATGTTTGTCTAAAATCCTTTGTAGCATCTAAATAGAATTTTAGAGCGCGAACGACATCCAAATTGTGCAACAAACGTTCCTTCTTTGAAACTGGTTTTGGACACAGAGAAGGTACGATAATCTCCTGGTTAATGTTTTTGTTAGAAACAACTTTTGGAAGAAAACCAGGTTTAGTACGTAAAACCACCTTATCTGCATGGAACACCAGATAAGGAGGAGAACACTGCAGAGCAGATAATTCTGAGACTCTTCTAGCAGAAGAAATCGCAACTAAAAACAAAACTTTCCAAGATAATAACTTAATATCAACGGAATGTAAGGGTTCAAACGGAACCCCCTGAAGAACTGAAAGAACTAAATTGAGACTCCAAGGAGGAGTCAAAGGTTTGTAAACAGGCTTGATTCTAACCAGAGCCTGAACAAAGGCTTGAACATCTGGCACAGCTGCCAGCTTTTTGTGAAGTAATACCGACAAGGCAGAAATCTGTCCCTTCAGGGAACTTGCAGATAATCCTTTTTCCAATCCTTCTTGAAGGAAGGATAGAATCCTAGGAATCTTAACCTTGTCCCAAGGGAATCCTTTAGATTCACACCAAGAGATATATTTTTTCCAAATTTTGTGGTAAATCTTTCTAGTCACAGGCTTTCTGGCCTGAACAAGAGTATCGATCACAGAATCTGAGAATCCTCGCTTCGATAAAATCAAGCGTTCAATCTCCAAGCAGTCAGCTGGAGTGAAACCAGATTCGGATGTTCGAACGGACCCTGAACAAGAAGGTCTCGTCTCAAAGGTAGCTTCCAAGGTGGAGCCGATGACATATTCACCAGATCTGCATACCAAGTCCTGCGTGGCCACGCAGGAGCTATCAAGATCACCGACGCCCTCTCCTGCTTGATCCTGGCTATCAGCCTGGGGATGAGAGGAAATGGCGGGAACACATAAGCTAGTTTGAAGGTCCAAGGTGCTACTAGTGCATCCACTAGAGCCGCCTTGGGATCCCTGGATCTGGCCCCGTAGCAAGGAACTTTGAAGTTCTGACGAGAGGCCATCAGATCCATGTCTGGAATGCCCCACAGGTGAGTGACTTGGGCAAAGATTTCCGGATGGAGTTCCCACTCCCCCGGATGCAATGTCTGCCGACTCAGAAAATCCGCTTCCCAATTTTCCACTCCTGGGATGTGGATAGCAGACAGGTGGCAGGAGTGAGACTCCGCCCAAAGAATAATTTTGGTTACTTCTTCCATCGCTAGGGAACTCCTTGTTCCCCCCTGATGGTTGATGTACGCAACAGTCGTCATGTTGTCTGATTGAAACCGTATGAACCTGGTCCTCGCAAGCTGGGGCCAGGCCTGGAGCGCATTGAATATCGCTCTCAGTTCCAGAATATTTATCGGTAGAAGAGATTCTTCCCGAGACCAAAGACCCTGAGCTGTCAGGGATCCCCAGACCGCGCCCCAGCCTATCAGACTGGCGTCGGTCGTGACAATGACCCACTCTGGTCTGTGGAACATCATCCCTTGAGACAGATTGTCCAGGGACAGCCACCAACGGAGTGAGTCTCTGGTCCTCTGATTTACTTGTATCTTCGGAGACAAATCTGTATAGTCCCCATTCCACTGACTGAGCATGCACAGTTGTAATGGTCTTAGATGAATGCGCGCAAAAGGAACTATGTCCATCGCCGCCACCATCAACCCGATCACTTCCATGCACTGAGCTATGGAAGGAAGAGGAACGGAATGAAGTATCCGACAAGAGTCCAGAAGCTTTGTTTTTCTGGCCTCTGTTAGAAAGATCCTCATTTCTAAGGAGTCTATAATTGTTCCCAAGAAGGGAACCCTTGTTGACGGGGATAGAGAACTCTTTTCCACGTTCACTTTCCAGCCGTGAGATCTGAGAAAGGCCAGGACAATGTCCGTGTGAGCCTTTGCTTGAGGAAGGGACGACGCTTGAATCAGAATGTCGTCCAGGTAAGGTACTACTGCAATGCCCCTTGGTCTTAGCACCGCTAGAAGGGACCCTAGTACCTTTGTGAAAATCCTTGGAGCAGTGGCTAATCCGAAAGGAAGCGCCACGAACTGGTAATGTTTGTCCAGGAATGCAAACCTTAGGAACCGATGATGTTCCTTGTGGATAGGAATATGTAGATACGCATCCTTTAAATCCACCGTGGTCATAAATTGACCTTCCTGGATGGAAGGAAGGATAGTTCGAATGGTTTCCATCTTGAACGATGGGACCTTGAGAAATTTGTTTAAGATCTTGAGATCTAGGATTGGTCTGAACGTTCCCTCTTTTTTGGGAACTATGAACAGATTGGAGTAGAACCCCATCCCTTGTTCTCTTAATGGAACAGGATGAATCACTCCCATTTTTAACAGGTCTTCTACACAATGTAAGAACGCCTGTCTTTTTATGTGGTCTGAAGACAACTGCGACTTGTGGAACCTCCCCCTTGGGGGAAGTCCCTTGAATTCCAGAAGATAACCCTGGGAGACTATTTCTAGCGCCCAAGGATCCAGAACATCTCTTGCCCAAGCCTGAGCGAAGAGAGAGAGTCTGCCCCCCACCAGATCCGGTCCCGGATCGGGGGCCAATATTTCATGCTGTCTTGGTAGCAGTGGCAGGTTTCTTGGCCTGCTTTCCCTTGTTCCAGCCTTGCATTGGTCTCCAAGCTGGCTTGGCCTGAGAAGTATTACCCTCTTGCTTAGAGGACGTAGCACCTTGGGCTGGTCCGTTTTTACGAAAGGGACGAAAATTAGGTCTATTTTTTGCCTTGAAGGGCCGATCCTGAGGAAGGGCGTGGCCCTTACCCCCAGTGATATCAGAGATAATCTCTTTCAAGTCAGGACCAAACAGCGTTTTCCCCTTGAAAGGAATGTTTAGTAGCTTGTTCTTGGAAGACGCATCAGCCGACCAAGATTTCAACCAAAGCGCTCTGCGCGCCACAATAGCAAACCCAGAGTTCTTAGCCGCTAACTTAGCCAATTGCAAAGAGGCGTCTAGAGTGAAAGAATTAGCCAATTTGAGAGCATTGATTCTGTCCATAATCTCCTCATAAGGAGGAGAGTCACTATCGAGCACCTTAAGCAGTTCATCAAACCAGAAATATGCGGCTGTAGTGACAGGGACAATGCATGAAATGGGTTGTAGAAGGTAACCCTGCTGAACAAACATCTTTTTAAGCAAACCTTCTAATTTTTTATCCATAGGATCTTTGAAAGCACAACTATCCTCTATGGGAATAGTGGTGCGTTTGTTTAAAGTAGAAACCGCTCCCTCGACCTTGGGGACTGACTGCCATAAGTCCTTTCTGGGGTCGACCATAGGAAACAATTTTTTAAATATGGGGGGAGGGACGAAAGGAATACCGGGCCTTTCCCATTCTTTATTAACAATGTCCGCCACCCGCTTGGGTATAGGAAAAGCTTCTGGGAGCCCCGGCACCTCTAGGAACTTGTCCATTTTACATAGTTTCTCTGGGATGACTAAATTTTCACAATCATCCAGAGTGGATAATACCTCCTTAAGCAAAATGCGGAGATGTTCCAATTTAAATTTAAATGTAATCACATCAGATTCAGCCTGCTGAGAAATGTTCCCTAAATCAGTAATTTCTCCCTCAGACAAAACCTCCCTGGCCCCCTCAGATTGGGTTAGGGGCCCTTCAGAGATATTAATATCAGCGTCGTCATGCTCTTCAGTAACTAAAACAGAGCAGCCACGCTTACGCTGACAAGGGTTCATTTTGGCTAAAATGTTTTTGACAGAATTATCCATTACAGCCGTTAATTGTTGCATAGTAAGGAGTATTGGCGCGCTAGATGTACTAGGGGCCTCCTGAGTGGGCAAGACTCGTGTAGACGAAGGAGGGAATGATGCAGTACCATGCTTACTCCCCTCACTTGAGGAATCATCTTGGGCATCATTGTCATTATCACATAAATCACATTTATTTAAATGAATAGGAATTCTGGCTTCCCCACATTCAGAACACAGTCTATCTGGTAGTTCAGACATGTTAGACAGGCATAAACTTGATCAGAAAGTACAAAGAACGTTTTAAAATAAAACCGTTACTGTCACTTTAAATTTTAAACTGAACACACTTTATTACTGCAATTGCGAAAAAACATGAAGGAATTGTTCAAAATTCATCAAATTTTCACCACAGCGTCTTAAAGCCTTGAAAATATTGCACACCAATTTTGGAAGCTTTAACCCTTAAAATAACGGAACCGGAGCCGTTTTAAGCTTTAAACCCCTTACAGTCCCTGGTGTCTGCTTTGCTGAGACCCAACCAAACCCAAAGGGGAATACGATACCAAATGACGCCTTCAGAAGTCTTTTATAAGTATCAGAGCTCCTCTCACATGCGACTGCATGCCATGCCTCTCAAAAACAAGTGCGCAACACCGGCGCGAAAATGAGACTCTGCCTATGCTTTGGGAAAGCCCCTAAAGAATAAGGTGTCTAAAACAGTGCCTGCCGATATTATTAAATCAAAATACCCAGAATAAATGATTCCTCAAGGCTAAATAAGTGTTAATATCAATCGATTTAGCCCAAAAAAAAGTCTACAGTTTAAATAAGCCCTTGTGAAGCCCTTATTTACAATCGTAATAAACATGGCTTACCGGATCCCATAGGGAAAATGACAGCTTCCAGCATTACATCGTCTTGTTAGAATGTGTCATACCTCAAGCAGCAAGAGACTGCAAACTGTTCCCCCAACTGAAGTTAATTGCTCTCAACAGTCCTGTGTGGAACAGCCATGGATTTTAGTTACGGTTGCTAAAATCATTTTCCTCATACAAACAGAATTCTTCATCTCTTTTCTGTTTCTGAGTAAATAGTACGTACCAGCACTATTTGAAAATAACAAACTCTTGATTGAATAATGAAAAACTACAGTTAAACACTAAAAAACTCTAAGCCATCTCCGTGGAGATGTTGCCTGTACAACGGCAAAGAGAATGACTGGGGTAGGCGGAGCCTAGGAGGGATCATGTGACCAGCTTTGCTGGGCTCTTTGCCATTTCCTGTTGGGGAAGAGAATATCCCACAAGTAAGGATGACGCCGTGGACCGGACACACCTATGTTGGAGAAAGGAACTATGTCCATTGCCGCGACCATCAAACCTATTACTTCCATGCACTGCGCTATGGAAGGAAGAGGAAGAGAATGAAGTACTTGACAAGAGTTTAGAAGTTTTGATTTTCTGGCCTCTGTCAGAAAAATCCTCATTTCTAAGGAGTCTATTATTGTTCCCAAGAAGGGAACTTTTGTTGACGGAGATAGAGAACTTTTTTCTACGTTCACTTTCCACCCGTGAGATCTGAGAAAGGCCAGGACGATGTCCGTGTGAGCCTTTGCTTGTGGAAGGGACGACGCTTGAATCAGAATGTCGTCCAAGTAAGGTACTACTGCAATGCCCCTTGGTCTTAGCACCGCTAGAAGGGACCCCAGTACCTTTGTGAAAATTCTTGGAGCAGTGGCTAATCCGAACCGAAGTGCCACAAACTGGTAATGCTTGTCCAGAAAGGCGAACCTTAGGAACCGATGATGTTCCTTGTGGATAGGAATATGTAGATACGCATCCTTTAAATCCACCGTGGTCATGAATTGACCTTCCTGGATGGAAGGAAGAATTGTTCGAATGGTTTCCATTTTGAACGATGGAACCTTGAGAAACTTGTTTAGGATCTTGAGATCTAAGATTGGTCTGAATGTTCCCTCTTTTTTGGGAACTATGAACAGATTGGCGTAGAACCCCATCCCTTGTTCTCCTAATGGAACAGGATGAATCACTCCCATTTTTAACAGGTCTTCTACACAATGTAAGAACGCCTGTTTTTTTATGTGGTCTGAAGACAATTGAGACCTGTGGAACCTCCCCCTTGGGGGAAGCCCCTTGAATTCCAGAAGATAACCTTGGGAGACTATTTCCAGCGCCCAAGGATCCAGAACATCTCTTGCCCAAGCCTGAGCGAAGAGAGAGAGTCTGCCCCCCACCAGATCCGGTCCCGGATCGGGGGCCAACATCTCATGCTGTCTTGGTAGCAGTGGCAGGTTTCTTGGCCTGCTTACCTTTGTTCCAGCCTTGCATTGGCCTCCAGGCTGGCTTGGCTTGAGAAGTATTACCCTCTTGCTTAGAGGATGTAGCACTTGTGGCTGGTCCGTTTCTGCGAAAGGGACGAAAATTTGGTTTATTTTTAGCCTTGAAAGACCTATCCTGAGGAAGGGCGTGGCCCTTACCCCCAGTGATATCAGAAATAATCTCTTTCAAGTCAGGGCCAAACAGCGTTTTCCCCTTGAAAGGAATGTTAAGCAATTTATTCTTGGAAGACGCATCCGCTGACCAAGATTTTAGCCAAAGCGCTCTGCGCGCCACAATAACAAACCCAGAATTTTTCGCCGCTAATCTAGCCAATTGCAAAGTGGCGTCTAAGGTGAAAGAGTTAGCCAATTTGAGAGCATGAATTCTGTCCAAAATCTCCTCATAAGAAGAATCTTTATTGAGCGCCTTTTCTAGTTCATCGAACCAGAAACACGCTGCTGTAGTGACAGGAACAATGCATGAAATTGGTTGTAGAAGGTAACCTTGCTGAACAAACATCTTTTTAAGCAAACCCTCTAATTTTTTATCCATAGGATCTTTGAAAGCACAACTATCTTCTATGGGTATAGTGGTGCGTTTGTTTAGAGTAGAAACCGCCCCCTCGACCTTGGGGACTGTCTGCCATAAGTCCTTTCTGGGGTCGACCATAGGAAACAATTTCTTGAATATAGGGGGAGGGACGAAAGGTATGCCGGGCCTTTCCCATTCTTTGTTTACAATATCCGCCACCCGCTTGGGTATAGGAAAAGCTTCGGGGGGCCCCGGGACCTCTAGGAACTTGTCCATCTTACATAATTTCTCTGGAATGACCAAATTCTCACAATCATCCAGAGTAGATAACACCTCCTTAAGCAGAGCGCGGAGATGTTCCAATTTAAATTTGAATGTAATCACATCAGGTTCAGCTTGTTGAGAAATTTTCCCTGAATCTGAAATTTCTCCCTCAGACAAAACCTCCCTGGCCCCCTCAGACTGGTGTAGGGGCACTTCAGAACCAATATCATCAGCGTCCTCATGCTCTTCCGTATTTTCTAAAACAGAGCAGTCACGCTTTCGCTGATAAGTGGGCATTTTGGCTAAAATGTTTTTGATAGAATTATCCATTACAGCCGTTAATTGTTGCATAGTAAGGAGTATTGGCGCACTAGATGTACTAGGGGCCTCCTGTGTGGGCAAGACTGGCGTAGACGAAGGAGGGGATGATGCAGTACCATGCTTACTCCCCTCACTTGAGGAATCATCTTGGGCATCATTTTCTCTAAATTTTGTGTCACATAAATCACATCTATTTAAATGAGAAGGAACCTTGGCTTCCCCACATACAGAACACAGTCTATCTGGTAGTTCAGACATGTTAAACAGGCATAAACTTGATAACAAAGTACAAAAAACGTTTTAAAATAAAACCGTTACTGTCACTTTAAATTTTAAACTGGACACACTTTATTACTGCAAATGTGAAAAAGTATGAAGGAATTGTTCAAAATTCACCAAAATTTTACCACAGTGTCTTAAAGCCTTAAAAGTATTGCACACATTGGTATCTGCTTTGCTGAGACCCAACCAAGCCCAAAGGGGAATACGATACCAAATGACGCCTTCAGAAAGCCTTTTCTATGTATCAGAGCTCCTCACACATGCATCTGCATGTCATGCTTCCCAAAAACAAGTGCGCAATAGAGGCGCGAAAATGAGGCTCTGCCTATGATTAGGGAAAGCCCCTAGAGAATAAGGTGTCCAATACAGTGCCTGCCGGTTATTTTACATAATTCCCAAGAATAAAATAATTCCTCAAAGCTATGAAGTATTAAAAATGCTTATATATCAATCGTTTTAGCCCAGAAAATGTCTACCAGTCTTAAAAGCCCTTGTGAAGCCCTTTATTCTTATGTAATAAAAATGGCTTACCGGATCCCATAGGGAAAATGACAGCTTCCAGCAATACATCGTCTTGTTAGAAATGTGTCATACCTCAAGCAGCAAAAGTCTGCTCACTGTTTCCCCCAACTGAAGTTAATTCCTCTCAACAGTCCTTGTGGAAACAGCCATCGATTTTAGTAACGGTTGCTAAAATCATTTTCCTCTTACAAACAGAAATCTTCATCACTTTTCTGTTTCAGAGTAAATAGTACATACCAGCACTATTTTAAAATAACAAACTCTTGATTGAAGAATAAAAACTACAGTTAAACACCAAAAAACTCTAAGCCATCTCCGTGGAGATGTTGCCTGTACAACGGCAAAGAGAATGACTGGGGAAGGCGGAGCCTAGGAGGGATCATGTGACCAGCTTTGCTGGGCTCTTTGCCATTTCCTGTTGGGGAAGAGAATATCCCCACAAGTAAGGATGACGCCGTGGACCGGACACACCTATGTTGGAGAAAATTTGGGTTCAGTGTCCCTTTAAGCCCAGACAATTACCTGCCTCCTACCCGCACACTAACCTGTTACCACAGTGGAGCTTTGGTGAGGCGCATCAACTCCCTGACAGTTACAACTTCCCCCTCTCTGACATAAGTAACGTTACTTGCTTAAGATGGGCAGAGTTAACCATCAGAGAGAGTGAATGGGCCTCAGCAGAGCTTAGAAACTGCTATAGAGTTTTATTTGTCAGACTGTGGGGGGATTAAAGCCTTAAAGGGACAACAAACTCCAACATTTTCTTTCATGATTTGGACAGAACATACAATTTTAACAACTTTCCAACTTACTTCTTTTATCAGCTTTGCTTAGTTTTCCTTTGCTGAAGGAGCAGCATTGCACTATTGGCAGCTATCTGAACACATCTAGTTAGCTAATCACAAGAGACAAATGTGTGCATGCACCAATCAGCAGCTAGCACTCACTAGTTTAGGGTATGTGTGTATTCTGTTTCAACAAGAGATGCCAAAAGAACAAAGCACATTTAAAAATCGAGGTGAATTTAAGTGTCTTAAAATTACATGCTCTATATGAATCATGCAAGTTTAATTTTGACTTTCCTCTCCCTTTAAGTTGCCACACTGACACTAAGCAAGCCAAAATGGGGTTCCCTATGCCAACTTTTAAAAAATTGGTGCACATTAATCCAATCAGCCTAAAAACTAACACCATCCACCATAAATAATGTTTAAAGGTGAGAGATCCCAATGGAAAGATACAAACAGGAGAAAGAGAAAAAGAGAGAATGAAGTACTACACCCTGAAAAACACTGATACCTGCAGCAAAACATTCAAAAGATAGAGTCAAGCATGCCTGAGTACCTTCTAAATATATGACTAATAAACCAATTTTAATGGGACAGTCAACACTAAAAATAAACTTGCTTGAATAAATTACTTACAACACGATTATTGCAAACATCCTTATTCACATCCTCTAGTCCAGACTGAATCGATTTTGTAAAAAAAACAACAACTGCCGTTCTGAGCCGTTTGGAAAAAAAAAACATGGCTCCATAACTCCTCTTCTCTTCTTCCCCAGGGCTAGTTTCAAATTCTCTCGGGCCCGCCAAAGATTCTAACAAGCGACGCATGCGCATAGTGTCCGTTTTTTTTTTCACTGAAGGAAGAGGCAGGGATTTATTTTACTGTTGCACCAGTCCCTCTTACCTGTTGCGCTGGCGGTCCGTTGCTGAATAGGGAACCTTTACACAGTTCCATATATAAAGAGGCAGCTATTGATGCAACATACGAATTACGCATTCGCAATTGGGCGTGAACGCTCAGGAGTCGTCGTGGCCGACACTCCTGTGATTTGCAATTAGAATTAGCTTGAGATTGACGTCAACATAGGAGGAGTTTGGGATCCATTTTTTGTTTAGAACGGCAGTTGGGCTTTTAAAAAAAAAAAAAAAAAAAAGATTAAAAGATTCAGTCTGGACTATAGGATGCGAATAAGAATGTTTGGAATAATCGTGTTTTTTTTAATTTATTCAAGCAAGTTTATTTTTAGTGTCGACTGTGCCTTTAATAGGTTAGGTATTTTAAAGGGACACTGAACCCAAATCATTTCTTTCATGATTCAGATAGATCATGAAATTTTAAGCAACGTTCTCATTTACTCCTCAATTTTTCTTCGTTCTCTTGATATCTTTATTTTAAAAGCAGGAATGTAAATCTTAGCAGCCAGCCCATTTTAGGTTCAGCACCATGGATAGTGCTTGCTTATTGGAGGCTTACATTTACCCACCAATAAGCAAACATAACCCAGGTTCTCAACCAAAAATGGTCCAGCTCCTATGCATCACATTCCTGCTTTTTAAATAAAGATATCAAGAGAACGAAGAAACATTGATAATAGGAGTAAATTGCTTAAAATTGCATGCTCTATCTGAATCATGAAAGAAAAAAAAATGGGTTTAGTGTCCCTTTAAAGGGACAGTCTAGTATAAATTAAGCTTTCATTCTTTAGATATGCCTTATAATTTTAATCAACTTTCCAATTTACTTTTATCATCAAATTTGCTTTTTTCTCGTGGTATTCTTAGTTTAAACTAAACATAGGTAGGCTCATATGCTAATTTCTAAGCCTCTGAGAACTGCCTCTTTTCACATGCTTTTTAAATCTCTTTTCAATACAAAGAGACGGAAAGTACACATGGGCCATATAGATAACACTGTGTTCAGGCACAGGGGGCTATTTAAGATTTAGCACAAAACAATGCTAAATGCAAGATAATAGATAATAAACAGTCACAGTCATGTGATCAGGGAGCTGGAAGAAGGTTCCTAGATACAAGGTAATCACAGAGGTAAAAAACATAATTTATGCTTACCTGATAA
The DNA here is from genome assembly GCF_027579735.1 of Bombina bombina. Taxonomy (NCBI): domain Eukaryota; kingdom Metazoa; phylum Chordata; class Amphibia; order Anura; family Bombinatoridae; genus Bombina; species Bombina bombina. The sequence continues at coordinate 679,097,578 of NC_069500.1, read as the reverse complement.
ATTCCTTTCTTCTGTAGTGTGATCAGTCCACGGGTCATCATTACTTCTGGGATATTAACTGCTCCCCTACAGGAAGTGCAAGAGGATTCACCCAGCAGAGCTGCATATAGCTCCTCCCCTCTACGTCACTCCCAGTCATTCGACCAAGGACCAACGAGAAAGGAAAAGCCAAGGGTGAAGTGGTGACTGGAGTATAAATTAAAAAATATTTACCTGCCTTAAAAACAGGGCGGGCCGTGGACTGATCACACAACAGAAGAAAGGAATTTATCAGGTAAGCATAAATTATGTTTTCTTCTGTTAAGTGTGATCAGTCCACGGGTCATCATTACTTCTGGGATACCAATACCAAAGCAAAAGTACACGGATGACGGGAGGGATAGGCAGACTCTTTATACAGAAGGAACCACTGCCTGAAGAACCTTTCTCCCAAAAATAGCCTCCGATGAAGCAAAGGTGTCAAATTTGTAAAATTTGGAAAAAGTATGAAGCGAAGACCAAGTTGCAGCCTTGCAAATCTGTTCAACAGAGGCCTCATTCTTGAAGGCCCAAGTGGAAGCCACAGCTCTAGTAGAATGAGCTGTAATTCTTTCAGGGGGCTGCTGTCCAGCAGTCTCATAAGCTAAACGAATTATGCTACGAAGCCAAAAAGAAAGAGAGGTAGCGGAAGCTTTTTGACCTCTCCTCTGCCCAGAGTAAATGACAAACAGAGAAGACGTTTGTCGGAATTCCTTAGTTGCCTGCAAGTAAAATTTTAGAGCCCGGACTACATCCAGGTTGTGCAGTAGACGTTCCTTCTTTGAAGAAGGATTTGGGCATAAAGAAGGAACAACAATCTCTTGATTGATATTCCTGTTAGTAACTACCTTAGGTAAGAACCCAGGTTTAGTACGCAGGACTACCTTATCCGAATGAAAAATCAAATAAGGAGAATCACAATGTAAGGCTGATAATTCAGAGACTCTTCGAGCCGAGGAAATAGCCATTAAAAATAGAACTTTCCAAGATAACAACTTTATATCAATGGAATGAAGGGGTTCAAACGGAACGCCCTGTAAAACATTAAGAACAAGGTTTAAACTCCATGGTGGAGCAACAGTTTTAAACACAGGCTTAATCCTGGCCAAAGCCTGACAAAAAGCCTGGACGTCAGGAACTTCTGACAGACGTTTGTGTAACAGAATGGACAGAGCTGAGATCTGTCCCTTTAATGAACTAGCAGATAAACCCTTTTCTAAACCTTCTTGTAGAAAAGACAATATCCTAGGAATCCTAACCTTACTCCAAGAGTAACCTTTGGATTCACACCAATGTAGGTATTTACGCCATATCTTATGGTAAATCTTTCTGGTAACAGGTTTCCTAGTCTGTATTAAGGTACTAATAACTGACTCAGAAAACCCACGTCTTGATAAAATTAAGCGTTCAATTTCCAAGCAGTCAGCTTCAGAGAAGTTAGATTTTGATGTTTGAAGGGACCCTGTATCAGAAGGTCCTGTTTCAGAGGTAGAGACCAAGGCGGACAGGATGACATGTCCACCAGGTCTGCATACCAAGTCCTGCGTGGCCACGCAGGTGCTATTAGAATCACTGATGCTCTCTCTTGTTTGATTCTGGCTATCAATCGAGGAAGCAACGGGAAGGGTGGAAAAACGTAAGCCATCCTGAAGTCCCAAGGTGCTGTCAGAGCATCTATCAGGACTGCTCCTGGATCTGGACCCGTAACGAGGAAGCTTGGCGTTCTGTCGAGACGCCATGAGATCTATCTCTGGTTTGCCCCAACGTCGAAGTATTTGGGCAAAGACCTCCGGATGAAGTTCCCACTCCCCCGGATGAAAAGTCTGACGACTTAAGAAATCCGCCTCCCAGTTCTCCACTCCCGGGATGTGGATTGCTGACAGGTGGCAAGAGTGAGACTCTGCCCAGCGAATTATCTTTGATACTTCCATCATAGCTAGGGAGCTTCTTGTCCCTCCCTGATGGTTGATGTAAGCTACAGTCGTGATGTTGTCCGACTGAAACCTGATGAACCCCCGAGTTGTCAACTGGGGCCAAGCCAGGAGGGCATTGAGAACTGCTCTCAATTCCAGAATGTTTATTGGCAGGAGACTCTCCTCCTGACTCCATAGTCCCTGAGCCTTCAGGGAATTCCAGACGGCACCCCAACCTAGAAGGCTGGCGTCTGTTGTTACAATTGTCCAGTCTGGTCTGCTGAATGGCATCCCCCTGGACAGGTGTGGCCGAGAAAGCCACCATAGAAGAGAATTTCTGGTCTCTTGATCCAGATTCAGAGAAGGGGATAAGTCTGAGTAATCCCCATTCCACTGACCTAGCATGCACAGTTGCAGTGGTCTGAGGTGTAAGCGTGCAAAGGGTACTATGTCCATTGCCGCTACCATTAAGCCGATTACCTCCATACATTGAGCCACTGACGGGTGTTGAATGGAATGAAGAGTGCGGCAAGCACTTTGAAGTCTTGATAGCCTGTCCTCTGTCAGGTAAATCTTCATTTCTACAGAATCTATAAGAGTCCCCAGGAAGGGAACTCTTGTGAGTGGAACGAGTGAACTTTTCGTTCACCTTCCATCCATGTGACCTTAGAAATGCCAGCACTAACTCTGTATGAGATTTGGCAGTTTGAAAGCTTGTATCAGAATGTCGTCTAGGTATGGAGCTACAGAGATTCCCCGCGGTCTTAGTACCGCCAGAAGAGCACCCAGAACCTTTGTGAAGATTCTTGGCGCTGTAGCCAATCCGAATGGAAGAGCCACAAACTGGTAATGCCTGTCTAGGAAGGCAAACCTTAGGTACCGGTAATGATCTTTGTGAATCGGTATGTGCAGGTAAGCATCTTTTAAATCTACAGTGGTCATGTACTGACCCTCTTGGATCATAGGTAAAATTGTCCGAATAGTCTCCATCTTGAACGATGGAACTCTTAGGAATTTGTTTAGGATCTTTAAGTCCAGGATTGGTCTGAAAGTTCCCTCTTTTTTGGGAACCACAAACAGATTTGAGTAAAACCCCTGTCCCTGTTCCGATCGTGGAACTGGATGGATTACTCCCATTAACAAGAGCTCTTGTACGCAGCGTAGAAAAGCCTCTTTCTTTGTCTGGATTGTTGACAATCTTGACAGATGAAATCTCTCTCTTGGAGGAGAGTATTTGAAGTCCAGAAGGTATCCCTGAGATATTATCTCTAGCGCCCAGGGATCCTGAACATCTCTTGCCCAAGCCTGGGCGAAGAGAGAAAGTCTGCCCCCCACTAGATCCGATCCCGGATCGGGGGCCCTCAATTCATGCTGTTTTGGGGGCAGCAGCAGGTTTCCTAGTCTGCTTGCCCTTGTTCCAGGACTGGTTAGGTTTCCAGCCTTGTCTGTAGCGAGCAACAGCTCCTTCCTGTTTTGGTGCAGAGGAAGTTGATGCTGCTCCTGCTTTGAAATTACGAAAGGAACGAAAACTAGACTGTCTAGTCTTGGCTTTGGCTTTGTCCTGAGGCAGGGCATGGCCTTTACCTCCTGTAATGTCAGCGATAATCTCTTTCAACCCGGGCCCGAATAAGGTCTGCCCTTTGAAAGGTATATTAAGCAATTTAGACTTAGAAGTAACATCAGCTGACCAGGATTTTAGCCACAGCGCCCTGCGTGCCTGAATGGCGAATCCTGAATTCTTCGCCGTAAGTTTAGTAAGATGTACTACGGCCTCCGAAATGAATGAATTAGCTAGTTTAAGGACTCTAAGCCTGTCCGTAATGTCGTCCAGAGTAGCTGAACCAATGTTCTCTTCCAGAGACTCAATCCAGAATGCCGCTGCAGCCGTGATCGGCGCAATGCATGCAAGGGGTTGCAATATAAAACCTTGTTGAACAAACATTTTCTTAAGGTAACCCTCTAACTTTGTATCCATTGGATCTGAAAAAGCATAGCTATCCTCCACCGGGATAGTGGTACGCTTAGCTAAAGTAGAAACTGCTCCCTCCACCTTAGGGACCGTTTGCCATAAGTCCCTTGTGGTGGCGTCTATTGGAAACATTTTTCTAAATATCGGAGGGGGTGAGAACGGCACACCGGGTCTATCCCACTCCTTAGTAACAATTTCAGTAAGTCTCTTAGGTATAGGAAAAACCTCAGTACTCGTCGGTACCGCAAAATATTTATCCAACCTACACATTTTCTCTGGTATTGCAACTGTGTTACAATCATTCAGAGCCGCTAACACCTCCCCTAGTAATACACGGAGGTTTTCCAGTTTAAATTTAAAATTTGAAATATCTGAATCCAGTCTGTTTGGATCAGAACCGTCACCCACAGAATGAAGTTCTCCGTCCTCATGTTCTGCCACCTGTGACGCAGTGTCTGACATGGCCCTAATATTATCAGCGCACTCTGTTCTCACCCCAGAGTGATCACGCTTACCTTTTAGTTCTGGTAATTTAGCCAAAACTTCAGTCATAACAGTAGCCATATCCTGTAATGTGATTTGTAATGGCCGCCCAGCTGTACTCGGCGCTACAATATCACGCACCTCCCTCTGAGCGGGAGATGTAGGTACTGACACGTGAGGCGAGTTAGTCGGCATAACTCTCCCCTCGTTGTTTGGTGAAATTTGTTCAATTTGTACAGATTGATTTTTATTTAAAGTAGCATCAATACAGTTAGTACATAAATTTCTATTGGGCTCCACTTTGGCATTGCAACAAATGACACAGGTATCATCTTCTGAATCAGACATGTTTAACACACTAGCAAATAAACTTGCAACTTGGAAATACAATTCAAATAGAATAATATTAAAACGTACTGTGCCTTTAAGAAGCACAGAAGATCTATGACAGTTAAAAATTAATAAATTGAAACAGTTATAGCCTCAATCCTTGTAAACAACACAACTTTAGCAAAGGTTTAATCCCATTAGCAAAGATAACAATTTCTGAAAGCAGGAAACAAATTACAGAATAAAAGTTTTTATTTCAGGGACTTCCGGTGGGCGGGTGAAAGTGTCGGTCGCAGAATAGAGAGCTCCGGAGCTTTAAGGCCCAAAACTCTACTATATCGGTGGCGAACATCCCCAAACAGCTATATTTTCCTTGGCAGGAGGGGTAATAACCTGCCTGGACATCGAACAGCTAGGAATCTACCAACTGATTCCCCCGCCGCAAGTCGTAAGACAGAAGGAGAAGCAGAGACCAGCTGCAGCTGCAGCCCTGTCACCGGAGATAGGTAACTGTCCCACAAGATAAAACAAATCACTCCCCACAATTACAAAAGGGAATAGGAGACAAACGATCATCTCACCCACATATCTCCCTCGCTAACAAACTGACTTTTGATACTGGCGGGAAAAGCCGCCATTACCCAGAGAAATACAGGTGCGCAGCGACACCCCTCCACCCCATTTGAGAGAGACTGCAAAGCAGGTTGAAACCGGGAGCACTGGGGTTACTACTTGACTTCACTTACCCTCAAAGGTGACCCAGGGGAAGGGCGCCCAAATCACACAGATAAATTCAGCTGCAACAGTGCGTTTTAAACAGAGTGAAGAGGAGAATATAGCTTGGGAAAACCCTGAATAGAGAGCTTAAGACGGCCAGCGCACTTTACATCAGAAAACATCGCTTTTGCAATACCGGTATGAGCACTAATACAATGCAGGGCTAGGCCTCAGATCCCATGCCTCCCCTCACACCCACCGCATATTGACCTCTCTACTAGTCCTGATAAGTTCAATACTCAAAAGCCCCGAGACTCCTAATAACGACTGAAACAATAATCTGCCTGAGACTCTGGGCTGAAGAGACTCTTAGATCTGTATGCAAAACTATTATCAATCATACACTAAAACAACAGACACTATGACGAGCAGACTCAAAAACGCAGAAAGGAAAAAGACCCACTTAGAAACTACACAGAATGCATTAAGTACAGAAGATATGGGAAACACAAATCATATTGATACCCACCCTATAGTGTCACAGATATCAGCCCTATTTTTGCCAAAGATAGACCAGCTCCAAACTGGAATGGATTCTCTCACTGCTGAAGTAAAATCTTTCAATGGCAGACTAACACAAGTTGAAATGAAAGTAGCAGAAGGGGAGACCCGCCACAGAGAAGCTGCATCAAACATTCATACATTACAACAGCAGACTGACCGTTTGTGGGCAAAGATAGACGACCTGGAAAACAGGTCGAGACGAAACAACATACGGATAGTGGGTATCCCAGAATCTTTCCCAGGGACACAACTCATAGAGTTTGCGGAAAACACCCTGCCCAACTTACTACATGTCCCCAGATCTTGCCTGCCATGCACGGTAGAAAGGGCACACAGAATAGGAGATCCAAGAAGACAAGGAGACAAGAATCAACAGCCAAGGCAAGTAATGGTGAAGTACCTCAACTTTAAGGCGAAGATCACTATACTACAGGCGTACAGAAAAATCCCATCCTTAGAGTACGAGGGCAAAAAAATCTACTTGTTCCAAGATTACTCTGCAGCGGTAGCAGCCAGAAGGAAGGAATTCTCACCCTACTGCAGACAACTAATAGAACAGGGCAGAACTGCAGCTTTGCTCTACCCAGCGAGATTGCGCCTACACACAGCGAAGGGACCACTGTTTTTTGAGTCACCTCAACAACTCAAACTGCATCTACAAAGAGAAGAGAGTCGTCAGCCAAGAACGGATCAGGAGGGCTCACCCTCCACCTCAGATACCTGAGAGTGGACCTAAGAGCTTTGAACACAGAACTTTGAACGTTTTACACCATAGGCTATGTAGAGCCATATCCTTTGCAAGTGGGGGGGAGGGAGGGTTTTCTTTTTCTTGTCTTTAAAAAAGTACTTTATTGTTGATTTGCGGGGTGAGGTGGAAAGTAAGGGAAAGTTAAAAGTTGCACTACTGTTTTCTAAAAGTTGCACTACTGTTTTCTAACTGTTTTGTTTATAATCAGAATTGACCATTGATCTCGGGCGCTCCCCTGGGGGAGGAAAGGAAACTATTCAGAAGATAAACTCTAACTATCCTGCAAGTAAGTAATAGAAAGAAAGTTCAATAGACTCACTGAGCCACACACACATCAACAGTATTCACTGCCACACAGACACGCAGCTAGTAGTCTGACCTGTGCCCTAAGGTAACAGGTAGAATGAGGATAACTACTTGGAATGTGGGAGGGATAACATCCCCAATCAAGAGAAAAACCATACTACGACAGCTTAACTCAAAAAAAACTGACATAGCAATACTGGAAGAGACACACCTCTCACAAGCAGAACATAAAAAACTCAAACAGAGTTGGGTGGGGGAAGTACTCTTTACCCCCTTCGAGGCAAAGAGAGCAAGAGGAGTAGCAATCCTGTTGCGTAAAAACATACAATATAAAATTTTACAGACAGTTGAGGACCCCGAGGGACGATATTTAATCGTTAAGATACAACTAGATACACAAAGTTTGATACTCTGCGGAGTGTACGGACCTCACACAAGAAAAAGAGAGTTTTTTAGACACTTACAAAACCAACTGTTACAATTCCCAGATCTCCCTATAGTAGCAGGGGGCGATTACAACATAGCTCCGCATACGCCAGCAGACAGATTCCGCAAACCAGGCACAATCACGCACCAAACACAACCATGGGCAGACGCAAAAAGGGAAACACTCATTCTGAAAAATTTTCGAACTACATTGGCTCTTGCAGACATCTGGAGAGAAAAAAATCCAGACACAAGGGACTATACATGTCTACATCCCTCCAAATCTACCCTCTCACGTATTGATTATTTTTTGATATCTAGACACCTCTGCCCTAAAGTCAAAACGATACGCATAGACCCCATAGCCATTTCAGACCATGCGCCAGTTACACTGGAGTTAGACACTGACCGAGTAAATAGACAGGCTCGCAGATGGAGGTTCCCCACACACCTCTATCATGACCTTAATCTCAGGAAATACCTGATAGGAGAATGGTTAACATATAAAGAATTGAACACAGAACACTTGAATGACATATCCCTATTTTGGGAATCAGCAAAAGCTGTCTTGAGAGGAGTGGTAACAGAATACGCTGCACGACTGACTAAATCACGAAAAGCGAGGGGTGACCTACTTTTACGACAGCTATTAAATGCCAGAAACCGTTACTTGCGACACCCAACAGAACACAACAGGGTCAAGTACAAAGAGGTTAAAGAACTTAGGGACTCCTACTTAATACAAACCTCAGTCTCTGCACAGAACCGCTTACAAGCCAAGTTTTACCGCTACGGTAACCGTACAGGGAAGCTATTGGCAAAAATTACAAAGCTAGACAGAAAACCCAATATTATTACTGCCATAAGAGAAAATGATAGATTGCTAACGCAGGAACCAGAAATACATAAAGCATTCACAGACTATTACTCCAATCTATATGGAGCACAAAGTATTGATGTAGAAAGGAAGCAAAACTTCTGGGAAAACATCACCCTTCCACAGTTAGATGTAGAGCAACGAAACAGGTTAAACGCCCCAATTCACTCCCATGAGGTAATTAGATGTATTGAAGCTTTACCCCTGGAGAAAACCCCGGGACCGGATGGTTTACCTGGGGAATTCTACAAAATGGTGAAGGAAGAAATATCAGATACCCTTACACTACTTTATAACGCTATCCTAGAAGAGAGGGCAAAATTATCAAACAGATTCACAGAAGCTAACATAACTGTCATTCCCAAGCCAGGGAGAGACCCACTCATAACTCAATCGTACCGCCCAATCTCCCTACTTAATTCGGACTACAAGCTGTTTACCAAAATATTAGCTAATAGACTAGCAGAGGCACTCCCATCATTGGTCCATGAAGACCAAACTGGATTCGTGAAAGGCAGATCTTCAGTCAAAAACATGAGAAAGCTGCAGTTGATACTCTCACACTATGGGGGGGGAAAAGACACTGACCAGACCCAGGATATTGTTGACGCTTGTTTAGTACTAGTAGACGCAGAAAAAGCGTTCGATAAGATTCTATGGGACCATTTATTCACCACACTAGACAGGTTTGGGATACAAGGAGCCTTTGTGAGGGCAATAGAAACTATCTACGACAAACCTCAAGCAGCGATTCTGGTCAATGGTACCCCATCCAGACCTTTCTCGCTCATGAGGGGCACGAGACAGGGGTGCCCCCTGTCTCCGCTCCTCTTTGACCTTGCACTAGAGCCACTTGCAGTAAGGATTAGGAAAGACACGGAAGGTTTAACAATAGGCGGGGAGACTATCCACTTGTCGCTTTTTGCAGACGACATGCTCCTATACACACAGAACCCCAGAAGAAACCTTCCAATAATAATGCAAATTATAGATGAATTTAGTGCGATCTCGGGATACTGCATTAACAAAGATAAGTCAGAATTACTATGGCTCCGAGACAAAGATCCCTCGACACCCCTTAGAGAAAAATTTAAAATAATAACCAATACATTTAAATATTTGGGCATTACTCTATCAAAGGACCCAGCCCAATGGTACGAGATCAACTATCGACCATTATTTGGAGAACTGCGTAGACTGTTACAGAACTGGTCCACGTTACCACTGACGTTGTCGGGAAGAGTGGGCTTAGTTAAAATGATACTGTTCCCAAAGCTGTTATACCCTTTACAGATGCTCCCAGAGCTCTTAAACAAACAAGACCTCACTAACCTGAATAGAGACATATTACACTTTCTGTGGAAGGGGAAAAAACACAGAATTAGCTACAGAAAAATGACATGTGCGCCCGCGATGGGAGGGTTCGGACTTCCAAACATTGAACACTACAACTGGGCAGCTTTAACTAAATACGTAATGGACTGGTTCTTGGATAGAGGACATTTCACTAATCAGACACTTGAAGCGGAAATTATCAGACCGTGGTCCCTCAAAATGCTACCGCATATGACAAAGGCACAACTCGACCCCATAGCGAAGGGGCTGACGCTTATACACCACCCAATAAGGGCATGGTGGAAGATCTGTAAGGCCTTAGAGACATCACATAGACACACTGTATTTCTTCCTATACAGGGCAACCCAGACTTTCCTGCAGGATTCACCACAAAACCCTTTAAACAATGGGCAGAGTGGGGGGCCACGACTTTGAAACATGTATTATCAGAAAATAACCAGGTGGTAAAGTCCTTTAAAGACCTCCAGACAGAATTTAAAATACCAAACCAACATCACTTTGCTTACCTGCAGATGAGACATTACGTACAGGAACTGTTAAGATCAGGAGACATGCCTGAGAGCAACTGCGACATATATAAACTACTATCACTCACAAAAGGGGGGGCGACTTCGATCACTCATGTTTATAATACCCTCCAAACGGCACTAAATGAAGACACTAAAACACATCTACAGACAACATGGACTACCCTAACTGGACAGACGTCTGCAGAAAACAGCATTGAACAGAGCTTTACAAAAGTAAGACAAGCATCCCTTTCAAACGACATACGTGAATCCCACACTAGGTTGATGCACAACACCTACATCACACCAAAAATGCTCCACAAATGGAACCCCGAGGCCTGTGGCAACTGCCCAAAGTGTTCATACCCCAATCCAAATATCTTACATATGCTATGGGAATGCCCAAGGTTAACAAAATTCTGGGGAATGACAGGAAAGTGGCTGGAGAATATCTTAGGGACCCATTTAGTGTTGACAGAAGAGACGATACTATTTTTACACGCACAGATAGAAACAAGAGAACACACAAGATTTATTCACAACACAATACTACAGGCTAGGAAGCTTATCTTCAGACATTGGCTCACACCAATCGTCCCGAGCCTGACCCATCTTAAGGAGTCACTACAAAAACAGATGACCTACGAACAAATAGACACACAGGGAGACATAATGAAACGGACGAAACATTTCATGACAAAATGGGAACCCTTCATCAATAGTCTAAGCTTATCACACCAGAAACAGATCATATACCCATTCAAAGACTCTGAATATATACTCAATGCCCAACTGCATGGAAACTGGAATATCTTCCACTAACAGATAGCATGTATTGCTAGAGCTTGAAACAGAGATGGAAAATAGATGATGAGAGGAACCTGGGGAGCGCCCGAGGTGAGATTAAGTAGGAATAATCCTCAGATTGAATATAGAGGGCTGAGATTATAGGAGGGAATGTTGTTATTCACCTGTGATTTTCTTTTGATTTTGCTATGTTATTATCACACGACGATTGTTCATCAGGAGACTCACACTCCTGATGGAGTGGCCAACTGCTACAATATTGGGTATATGGACTGATATGAACTTTCAACACACCCAAGGACAGACATAATCATATCCTCGTAGAGGAATAAGCAGTAAAAGAGTTCACAAAATCTAATGTAATGGTACTGTTTCTGTCGGAAGAAGTTTTCCTGAATGTAAAGTGAATTTATTATTGAAAGTCAGATGAGAGTAACTAAAACAGAAGGGGGAGTGGGGAAGGAGAGGGATTGATTCATCTACTAGAAAAATATTGTAAAAACCCAGTACTGTTGAGGTAACACTATCTGTCACTTGCATTTTGTAACCTTGAAGTATTATATTTAATGTGTTGCTGTTAACATGTGCTGGAAATAAATAAAATTATTAAAAAAAAAAAAAAAGTTTTTATTTCAGTCAAACTATAATTCTCACAGCTCTGCCGAGAGAAATTACATCCCTCAAAATAAGTTTTGAAGACCCCTGAGCTCTGTAGAGATGAACCAGATCATGCAGGGAATACAATGAGTTGCTGACTGAAATATTTGATGCATAGTAAAAGCGCCCCTCCCCCACACACAGCAGTGAGGGAGAACAGAAACTGACAGAAAAAACAGATTTAAGCAACTGCCAAGTGGAAAAATGGTGCCCAAACATTTATTCACTCAGTACCTCAGCAAATGAAAACGATTTTACATTCCAGCAAAAACGTTAAACATAATCTCTAGTTATTAAACAGCTTTATGTCTTTCTTACAGTGTAATTCTAGTGAAGTACCATTCTCCCAGAATACTGAAGTGTAAAGTATACATACATGACATTATATCGGTATGGCAGGATTTTCTCATCAATTCCATTGTCAGAAAATAAAAACTGCTACATACCTCTATGCAGATTCATCTGCCCGCTGTCCCCTGATCTGAAGTTTACCTCACTCCTCAGATGGCCGAGAACAGCAATATGATCTTAACTACTCCGGCTAAAATCATAGCAAAACTCTGGTAGATTCTTCCTCAAACTCTGCCAGAGAGGTAATAACACACTCCGGTGCTATTTTAAAATAACAAACTTTTGATTGAAGATATAAAACTAAGTATAATCACCATAGTCCTCTCACACGACCTATCTAGTTGCTGGGTGCAAGAGAATGACTGGGAGTGACGTAGAGGGGAGGAGCTATATGCAGCTCTGCTGGGTGAATCCTCTTGCACTTCCTGTAGGGGAGCAGTTAATATCCCAGAAGTAATGATGACCCGTGGACTGATCACACTTAACAGAAGAAAGTATATTTCTATAACAGTGTTGGTTATGCAAAACTGGGGAATGAGTAATAAAGGGATTATCTATCTTTTAAAACAATAACAATTCTATGGTAGACTGTCCCTTTAAAGGGACAGTATACACTCATTTTCATATAACTGCATGTAATAGACACTACTATAAAGAATAATATGCACAGATACTGATATAAAAATCCAGTATAAAACTGTTTAAAAACTTACTTAGAAGCTGTCAGTTTGGCTCTGTTGAAAAGGTAGCTGGAAAGCCCACTGCAAGTGGCAAATAAGACACTCCCCCCCCTCCCCCTTCTTTTGCATATGAAAAGACCCTTTACACAAACAGGAGCAAGCTGGAGTAGGTAGTCGAGCGTATTCACATAAAACTTTGGGGCTTGGTTAGGAGTCTGAAAATCAGAGCAATGTTATTTAAAAATAAGCAAAACTATACATTAATTTAAAAAAAAAAACTTTATGGGCTATATAAATAGATTTATATAATAGAGAGACCAAGCAGGACTACAAGGCACTTGTATTAAATCAAGTTTTGAGCTTTATTTGTTCAGATATTAAAATCCACAAAAGCGAGCCTGACAGCTCCTAAGACAAAGTGTCTTACGCGTTTCGGCTTAGGGAATAGCCTTACTCATAGACATATCTGTGACCCGGAGCTACTGGCTTAAATAGCAAGTGCTCAGGGTCACAGATTAGAAGCAGCTGTCAGTATTAAATGATAAGTATCACAGTAATGGACATCGATAGATTCAGTTTTTTTGACACCTCTATTAGACAAGATGATTTAGTTACACCAAATCAATTGTTACCAAAATATACAGAATAAACTGATGCATGTAAATTCATAAAGAAAACATAAACTGAATCTGTTACCACATTGAGTTACACCTAAGAGATGAGCTGTGTGGGCTACCGTAGTTTCTTTCTAGCCAGGGCAAAATACATTCATATTGTCATCTTGAAGTATGTGCTGTAAAAAACATATACAATGAATTAAAATAAACAGAAACACTCTCCAATAATAAGAGACAGTCAAAGCTTAAGGAGCATATTTACTGTTAACTTGTAACTGGTTGACCCTACTAGAGCTAACTATTTGGGATAATTGTTATTTTAAACTTCAATATATACCCTAAAAGTTTGTTAGCAAATAACCTAAACTAGACATTGCAGGACTCAGTAAACTCCATTTGATCTGTGTAAGCACAGGATTTAGACTGTCTGAACTGTGCATTGTACTGTGCAGCTTTATAAATAAGAAGACAAGTGTATACAGAGAAATAAATGATAAAGATTGACCATATTGGCCATTGCTAATATTGTATCATCCCAAATGGCTATTATACTTTATTGTATGTTGAAAACTATGCTACCACTTTTTTGTGTTTGAAATAGATTCATAAGCAAACTTTTATTACAGATTACTAATCAATAGAGCTATGTGCTTGGTGAGCATGGAATTTTATATGACACATACTAAATTATTGCAGCCTTTATCTGATTCTTGTCCAAAAGTTAATAACATCTCCCTCAATGTTGAAACCAAGGGGTTTTCTAGTTTTTAACTGGAATATCCAGAATGCTTCTTGGTACATCAATTTACTAGAGGTGTCCCCTCCTCTTTCTGGGCTTCTGATCTGTTCTATGACCTGCCAGACAAAGCTTTTGACATTTTTGTCATGCACACTGATGAAATGCCTAGCAAGGTCTGATACTTCAGCACCATTCTCAACGTTGTTGAGGTGCTCTCTTATGCGTGACCTTACTTCCCTAGTAGAGCACCCTACATACTGTTTTTTACAGGATGTGCATTCCACAAGATAAACAACGTTGGACGAGCGACAATTGGTACAACTCAGGAGATTATACATTTTCTGAGTTACTTTTGATTGGAAACTTTTCGTAACTCTGGTGTGACCACATGCAATGCACTTAGAAAAATGGCATTTGTAGTGCCCCTTGACACTTAGCCAACTGCTTGCTACTGTGGGTCGTTTTTTTAGCATGCTAGGTGATAGTATGTTGGAAAGTGTGCAACCCCTTCTGGCTGAGAATTTGCAGCCCTTGCTAACATATTCTTTGAGACTATCCTCTGCTGATAGGATAGGCAAATGTTTATTTATTATGTTGCAAATCTGATCAAATTGTGAACTATATGTCGTCACAAAAAGGGGGGCTGAGCGATCAAAGGTTCTTTGTCGCGACCCATTAGTATTGCTGGCCAACATACTGCTCCTATTCATCCTATTGACCTCAAGGAATGCTCTGTTGACAGTTTTAGTTGCATAGCCTCTTGCTAGAAGTTTAGATTTAAGGATCTCGCTTTCTTGTAAAAAATTCGCCTCTTCGGTGCAATTACGTTTAATTCGTATGAATTGCCCTTTGGCTAATCCAAAACCTGTGTGTTTAGGATGATTGCTACGTGCATGTAGCAAAGCATTGGACATAATTGGTTTTCTGTACAGGCTAGTAATTACCTTTCCAGAGTTGGGTTCACCCTGAAGGGTGAGATCCAAATAAGGAATCTGTATGGTATCATGCTGGAAAGTGAATTGTAAGTTTAAATCATTTAAATTGATGTATTGGATAAAGTCTGTCAGATGCTGTTTATTACCAGTCCAGACAATTAGTAAATCATCTATATAACGTTTGTACGTTTTGATATAGCCTTTGAAGGGGTTACTTTCTGCATAGACGTGGGATATTTCCCACCATGCCATAAAGATGTTGGCATAGGCAGGGGCAAATTTGGCCCCCATGGCGGTCCCACGTCTCTGCAGAAAGTACTCACCCTCAAACTTGAAAAAGTTATGGCTCAGAAGAAAATCCAATACCCTCATGATATAATCTATTAGTGAAGGGTCATAGTTGCTATGTTGTTTTAAGAAAAACTCCACCGCTCTTAATCCTTCTTGATGAGGGATTGCTGAGTACAAGCCCACCACATCTATTGTGAGCCAAGAACATTCCGTGTCCCAAGTGACCTCTGATAGAAAATTTAAAAGATGTTTGGTATCTTTGAGGTAGGACGGGATCTGAAGCACAAGGGGCTGAAGAAGGGATTCAACCCAACTGGATAGACGCTCAAAGAGGGAGCCTATACCGGAGACTATCGGTCTTCCTTTCACCTCTGTTGTAGATTTGTGCACTTTTGGCAAGTGATGGAAGACCGATATTAGTGGTCGGGGGACAAAGAGGTAATCAACTGTATCTCTGTCTAAAATGCCCTCTTCAAGACCATCATCCAAAAGATCCCAGAGTTGTTTCTTAAAGATATCAGTGGGATCTCAATATATATATATATATAAATAGATTATCTACAAAACATTTATGCAAAGAAAAAATGAGTGTATAATGTCCCTTTAAGTATGAGATGGGGCCTATAATTATCTTCCAGGCATAAACTACATGAGAAAGGGTTTAGCACTGACAAATATTTTCCATATTTAAAGGGACACTGTACCCAAAATGTTTCTTTCGTGATTCAGATTGAGCATGAAATTTTAAGCAACTTTCTAATTTACTCCTATTAACAAATTTTCTTCATTCTCTTGGAATCTTTATTTTAAATGCAAGAATGTAAGTTTAGATGCCGGCCCATTTTTGGTGAAAACCTGGGTTGTCCTTGCTGATTGGTGGATAAATTCATCCACCAATAAAAAAGTGCTGTCCAGAGTACTGAAACCAAAATAAAAAAAAGATTAGATGCATTCTTTTTCAAATAATGATAGCAAGAGAACGAAGATAAATTGATAATAGGAGTAAATTAGAAAGTTGTTTAAAATTGCATGCTCTTTCTGAATTACAAAAGAAAAAAAATTGGGTTCAGTGTCCCTTTAATGTGTGCATATTGGTACTATAGTAAGGTCTCCAGAAGACAAATAGATGAGGTAACTGCAGGTCAGAACTTAACATTGTTCTGGTTTTGTGAGAATGGAGCATTTCCAGAGAGCAGGCTGAAGGCCCCTGGGATAAAGTGCAGGGAATAAGCAAAATAAATAAAAGCAATGATGCATTAAAGGGACATAAAACATGTTGAGATTTGTGAATACCCTAAAAGGGCTAATTAATTAAAAATAGTTTGCATAAAAAAAATTGTTTAAAAATTGCTACAAAAATAAGCAAAATTAATTACATAGCTAAGCTGTCTGGAGCACTGTGCTCCACCCCCCCCCCCCCCCTTTATCAGTGTTTAGACACAGGCATTGTATTTCAAGTGAGTTACCAGCTTCTAGGCATGCACAAGCAGATAATCCCTATGTACTTTTGCAATCTACCAAAAGAACAATAAATATAGATACATCCATAGAAGGAAATGTGTGGGGGGAGTTAGAGCTTTACAATTCAGAAACTAAAAAGAAAGGGTTAATAGCGAGGTACTGCAGTATAAATTTGCAGGTAAAGTAATAAAGTGCATATATATATATATATATTTTGTCTCTATCCCAACTTGTTTTATGTCCCTTTAAGTGATGTAGCACTGACTATATCCAACTGTAGTGACAGATGCCTCAAAACGACTTCAAACAACGGATCGGGAACCATTACTGGGTCACAACACCATGTTTACTGGGTTTGCAACTTGTGTGTGTTGTATGAGAGTGTGTGTGGTGAGTGTGTGTGTGAGAGTGTGTGTGTGTGTATGTTGTATGAGTGTTGTATGAGAGTGTGTGTGTGTGTGGGGGGGTGTTGTATGAGAGTGTGTGTGTAGGGGGGGGAGTGTGGGGGGGGGTGTTGTATGAGAGTGTGTGTGTGTGGTGGGGGGGTGTTGTATGAGAGTGTGTGTGTGTGGTGTGTGTTGTAGTATGAGAGTGTGTGTGTGTGTGGTGTGTGTTGTAGTATGAGAGTGTGTGTGTGTGTGTGTGTGTGTGTGTGTGGTGTATGAGAGTGTGTGTGTGTGGTGTATGAGAGTGTGTGTGTGGTGTATGAGAGTGTGTGTATGTGTGGTGTATGAGAGTGTGTGTGTGTGTGTGGTGTATGAGAGTGTGTGTGTGTGTGTGTGGTGTATGAGAGTGTGTGTGTGTGTGTGGTGTATGAGAGTGTGTGTGTGTGTGTGGTGTATGAGAGTGTGTGTGTGTGTGTGGTGTATGAGAGTGTGTGTGTGTGTGTGGTGTATGAGAGTGTGTGTGGTGTGTGACTGTGTGTGTGGTGTGTGAGGTGTGTGACTGTGTGTGTGGTGTGTGAGGTGTGTGACTGTGTGTGTGGTGTGTGACTGTGTGTGTGGTGTGTGACTGTGTGTGTGGTGTGTGACTGTGTTGTATGAGAGTGTGTGTATGGTATGAGAAAGTGTTAATGTTATTACCTTTTACAACACTTTTAGGTTTGACTACAATCAGGAATAAAGAATGCACATATTTTAGTCACTTTGCCAAAAATTTCAGATATCTTGTTGTATATTACTTAAGAAATTTTCAGACCAAGCATAAAAAAACAGTTGCAAATTAATGTGGTGGTATGGCACTGGGTCTTAAGAAAATGTTTTTTTGAAGAACCCTGCATTAAAATATATGTAATCTTAAATAGACATGAAACAAAAAGAAATGATTAAAAAAGAACATGGAATTCTAAAAAAACAACAACTTTCCAATGTACTTCTGTTATCAAATTTACTTTGTTCTTACTGTGTCCTTTTTTAAAAACATACCTAGGTAGGCATTACTGGGACCTAGTTGCCGATTGGTGATTGCCTTGTCATTGGCTCTCTTAATGTGTTCAGCTAGCTTGCAGTAGTGCATAGCTTCTCCTTCAACAAAGGATATCAAGGTAATAAAGCACATTTGATAACAGAAGTAAATTGGAAAGCTGCTTATTAGTGTATGTTCTATATCAGTCATGAAAGAAAAATGTTGGGCTTCATGACCCTTTAACACAATCCAACAGGGATTTAAAAAACTAGAATTTTACTATGGGTTTAACTGCACATTAAAAGGGACAGTCTAGTCAAAAATAAACTTTCATGATTAAGCTAGAGCATGCAATTTTAAAACAACTTTCCAATTTACTTTTATCATCAAATGTTCTCTTGGTATTCTAAGTTGAAAGTTAAACCTAGGTAGGCTCATATGCTAATTTCTAATTTCATTAAAGACAGCCTCTTATCACATGCTTTTTTATTTGCTTTTCACAACAGGGAGTGGTAGTTTATGTGGGCCATATAGATAACCTTGTGATCACGCCCGTGGCTTGTGGCAGACACTACACTAATTGGCTAAAATGCAAGTCAATAGATAATAAATAAAATGTCATGTGATCAGGGGGGGGCTGTCAGAAGATGCTTAGATACAAGGTAATCACAGAGGTAAAAAGTATATTAATATAACTGTGTTGGTTGTGTAAAACTAGGGAATGGATAATAAAGGGATTATCTATCTTTTTAAACTAAAAACATTCTGGTGTAGACTGTCCATTTAACCCCAAATGCTTTCTTTAATGATTCAGAAATGTGCACAATTAAAGAAAAATAACTAACTGATAAACCCTTCTCCAGACCCCCCTGGAAAAAAGACAAAATCCTAGGAATCCTGACTCTACTCCAAGAGTAGCCTCTGGATTCACACCAATACAGATATTTATGCCATATTTTATAGTAAATCCTTCTTGTCACAGGCTTACGAGCCTGAATCATAGTCTCAATGACCGACTTTGAAATCCCATGCTTAGATAAAATCAAACGTTCAATCTCCAAGCAGTCAGCTTCAGAGAAACGAGATTTGGATGAAGAAAAAGACCCTGAAGTAGAAGGTCCTTCCTCAGAGGGAGTCTCCATGGAGGTAGAGATGACATTTCCACTAGATCTGCATACCAGATCCTGCGAGGCCACGCCGGCACTATGAGAATCACCGACACCCCCTCCTGCTTGATCCGAGCAATGAGTCTTGGCAGGAGAGCGAACGGAGGAAATATGTATGCTAGACTGAAGTTCCAAGGAACTGCCAGAGCATCTAGAAAGCCTGTGGATCCCTTGACCTCGAGCCGTACCTCAGAAGCTTCGCATTCTGCCGAGAAGCCATGAAATCCAGTTCTGGCTGCCCCCAATTGAGTATTAAACTAGAAAATACTTCCGGATGGAGTTCCCACTCCCCCGGATGAAAGGTCTGTCGGCTCAGAAAATCCTCCTCCCAATTGTCCACTCCCGGAATGTGGATCACAGAAAGACAACAGTTGTGAGACTCCGCCCACTGGATTATCCGGGCCACCTCTGACATGGCCAAGGAACTCCGAGTTCCCCGCTGGTGGTTGATGTATGCCACCGAAGTTAAGAGTCCAACTGGAACCTGATAAACCGGACTAAGGCTAACTGAGGCCAGTAGAGCATTGAATATTGCTCTCAGTTCTAGAATGTTTATAGGGAGAAACAACTCCTCCCGAGTCCAAAGACCCTGAGTTTGCAATAACCCCCAAATTGCTCCCCAAACTAGAAGGCTGGCATCCGTGGTCACGATCACCCAGGAAGGTCTGCAAAAGCAAGTTCCCTTGGAGAGGTGTTCCTGAGACAACCACCACAGAAGAGAGTCCCTTGTTGCCTGATCCAGAACTATTTGCGGAGACAGATCCGCATAGCCCCCGTTCCATTGCCTTAACATGCATAACTGCAAAGGTCTGAGATGGAACCGAGCAAACAGAATAATGTTCATGGAAGCTACCATCAGACCAATTACCTCCATACATAGAGCCACTGACGGCCAAGGAGAGGACTTAAGGACAAGACAAGAGTTGAAGATCTTTGTTTTTCTGACATCTGTCAGAAATATCTTCATTAGTAGGGAGTCTATTATGGTCCCTAAAAACACTACTCTTATGGCTGGAATCAGAGAACTCTTACCCAGATTTACCTTCCAATCATGGGAGCGAAGAAAAGACAACAAGATCTCCATATGAGAGTTTGCTTGTTGAAAAGACGGCACCTGAACCAGAATGTCGTCAAGATAAGGCAACAGCAATGCCCCGAGACCGGATAACTGCCAAAAGAGCCTCCAGGACCTTAGAGAAAATTCTGGGAGTTGTGGCAGGGCCAAAAGGAAGAGCCACAAACTGGAAATGATTGTCTAAGAAAGCAAACCTTAGAAACTTGTGATGATCCCGGTGAATGGGAACATGAAGGTACGCATTCTTGAAGTCTATGGTTGTCATAAAACTGACCCTCTTGAACCAAAGGAAGATTGGAACGTATAGTCTCCATCTTGAAGGACTGAGGAACTTGTTTAAATACTTTAAGTCTAAAATAGGTCTGAAAGTCCCCTCTTTCTTGGGAACCACAAACAGATTTGAATAAAATCCCAGACATTGTTCCTGCGGAGGAACAAGAACTATAACTCCCAGGGCAAAAAGATCCTTGATACAATTTAAGAACGCCTTTCTCTTTATCTGGTCTACAGATAATCTTGAGAGAAGAAACCTGCCTCTGGGAGGAAAAGTCTTGAATTCTATCTTGTACCCCTGAGATACAATTTCCACGGCCCACAGGTCTGGGACATCTCGCATCCAAGCCTGAGCAAATTGAGAAAGCCTGCCCCCTACTAGATCCGTTCCTGGATCGGGGGCTGACCCTTCATGCTGAATTGGAGTCAGCTGCAGGCTTCTTAGACTGTTTCCCCTTGTTCCAAGACTGACCAGATTTCCAGGAAGACTTGGATAGTTTCCTGCTTGGAAGAGGAAGCGGGGGTTTACTTCTAAATTTATTAAAGGAACGAAAATTACTCCGACGTCCTTTATGCTTATTCTTTCTATCTTGAGGAACAAAAGATCCCTTTCCTCCTGTGATATCTGAAATAATTTCAGCCAAACCAGGCCCAAATAAGGTCTTTCCCTTGTTGGAAATAGCTAATAACTTAGACTTAGAAGAAATATCCGCAGACCAGGATTTTAACCAAAGGGCTCTGCGAGCTAGAACCGCAAAACCAGACATTTTTACTCCCAGTTAAATGACTTGTAAGGAAGCATCGGCAATAAAGGAATTGGCTAACTTTAGAGCCTTAATCCTGTCCTGGATCTCCTCAAGAGGAGCATCTGTCTGAATAGAATCAGACAAAGCACCAAACCAGTAAGCTACAGCGCTGGTAACAGAAGCAATACACACTGCAGGCTTCCATGGAAGACCTTGGTGAACATACATTTTCTTTAATAATGCCTCCAATTTCTTATCCATTGGATCCTTAAAAGAACAACTATCCTCTATGGGAATAGTGGTCCTTTTAGCTAAAGTGGAAATAGCTCCTTCCACCTTAGGAACCGTTTGCCACAACTCCTTAATAGAGTCGGCTATAGGAAACATTTTCTTAAAAATAGGAGATGGAGGAAAAGGAAATACCTCCACCGCAGAGGGAACATCAAAATACTTGTTCAGCTTACTAGACTTCTGAGGGTTAACAAAGATAGACGTATCGGAGTCATCCAAAATAGCCAAAACCTCCTTAATTAACAAACGGAGGTGTTCCAGCTTAAATCTGAAGGACACAACTTCAGCATCAGTAGAAGGAATTATACTGCCTGAATCCGAAATTTCACCCTTGGATGCACCCGAAGAATCTTCATCCTCAGACTTCTGAGACAAAATACTTTGATTAGCCACCTCAGGATCAGAAACCTTACTTACTGTATCTTTAAATTTCCTTTTGCGTTTTCCCTGCAGCATGGGAAAAGCAGACAGCGCCTCAGATACCGCAGAAGACACCTGGGCAACAATATCTTGCAAAGTAACGCCAGACGAAGCATGAGAGGAAACGCAGGGCACTGCATGTGCAGATGAATAGGATTGGGATGCTTGAGGAGAAAGCTGCGGCACATCTGAAACAGTAGGCTCCTGAACAGCATCCGCCTTAGCTAATGATGGCTCAAAAAAAGTCTATTTCTATAAGCTAAAGTTCTTTCAATACAAGAAGAACAAAAAGCTACTGGGGGTTTCACCTGGGCATCAAAACATAAGCTACAGGAAACCTCCTACACAGCCTCCTGATCCATAATACAAAAAAAAATTAAAAAAATAAAAATAAAAATGTAAACATATATATATATATATATATATTTATTTATATATTTCTTTCATGTAATTGGCAAGAGTCCATGAGCTAGTGACATATGGGATATACAATCCTACCAGGAGGGGCAAAGTTTCCCAAACCTCAAAATGCCTATAAATACACCCCTCACCACACCCACAATTCAGTTTTCCAAACTTTGCCTCCTATGGAGGTGGTGAAGTAAGTTTGTGCTAAGATTTCTACGTTGATATGCGCTTCCCAGCATTGTTGAAGCCCGATTCCTCTCAGAGTACAGCGAATGTCAGAGGGACGTGAAGGGAGTATCACTTATTTGAATACAATGATTTCCCTAACGGGGGTCTATTTCATAGGTTCTCTGTTATCGGTCGTAGAGATTCATCTCCTACCTCCCTTTTCAGATAGACGATATACTCTCAATTTACCATTACCTCTACTAATAACTTTTTTAGTACTGGTTTGGCTATCTGCTATATGTGGATGGGTGTCTTTTGGTAAGTATGTTTTTTATTACTTAAGACACCTCAGCTATGGTTTGGCACTTTATGCATTTATATAAAGTTGTAAATATATGTATTGTACTTATATTTGCCATGAGTCAGGTTCATGTATTTCCTTCAGCAGACTGTCAGTTTCATATTTGGGGAATTTAAACATTTGTAGAAATTTCTTACCTGGGTTTCAGTCTTTTTTTCAATTGACTATTTCTTGCTATTGCGGGTATTAGGCCCGCCGGTGCGTCAAATGCTAAACTTTATTGCGTCATTCTTGGCGCGAAAAAATGTTGGCGCGAAAAAAAAAAAGACGTTTATGACGCAACTTCGTCATTTACGGCGTCATACGTGATGCCGAGACCTTTCACACGGCGGTGTCATTAGTGACGCGAGTGTGTCATTTCCGGTTATTTTTGGCGCCAAAAAAGTTTACGTTACGTTGCGCGTCATACTTGCCGCCAAATTTTTTTCATTATTTCAATACCCCATTGATGTTTGCCTCTTGCTTTTTTCTCTATCAGAGGCCCATGCTTTTGCATTTTTTCCAATTCCTGAAACTGTCATATAAGGAAATAGATAATTGTTTTTTCTCTTACATTGAGCAAGATGTCCCAATCTGATCCTGTCTCAGAAGTTTCTGCTGGAACATTGCTGCCTGACATCGGTTCTACCAAAGCTAAGTGCATTTGTTGTAAAAGTGTAGAAATTATTCCACCAAATGTTATTTGTAATAGTTGTCATGATAAACTTTTACATGCAGATAGTGTTTACATCAGTAATAGTACATTGCCAGTTGCAGTTCCTTCAACTTCTGATGATATACCTGTACATTTTAAAGAATTTGTATCTGATTCTATTCTGAAGACTTTGTCTGCATTTCCACCTTCTAATAAACATAAAAGGTCTTTTAAACTTCTCATTTAGCTGATGAAATTTCAAATGACCAGCAACATAATAATTTATCCTCTTCTGGTGAGGATCTATCTGATACAGAAGATCCTTCCTCAGACATTGACACTGACAAATCTACTTATTTATTTAAAATAGAGTATATGCGTTCTTTATTAAAAGAAGTGTTAATTACTTTGGATATTGAGGAAACCAGTCCTATTGACGTTCAGTCTAATAAATGTTTAAATGCTGTTTTAAACCTCCTGTGGTTTCCCCAGGGGTTTTTCCTATTCCTGAGGCTATTTCTGATATGATTTCTAGGGAATGGAATAAGCCAGGTACTTCTTTTATTCCTTCTTCAAGGTTTAAAAAATTGTATCCTTTACCAGCAAAATCTAGAGAGTTTGGGGAAAAAATCCCCAAAGTTGATGGGACTATTTCTACTCTTGCTAAACGTACCACTATTCCTATGGAAGATAGTACTTCCTTTAAGGATCCTTTAGATAGGAAGCTTGAATCTTATCTAAGGAAGGTCTATTTATATTCAGGTCATCTTCTCAGACCTGCTATTTCTTTGGCTGATGTTGCGGCTGCCTCAACTTTTTGGTTGGAGAATTTAGCGCAACGAGAATTGGATCCTGACATATCTAGCATTACTCGCTTACTGCAACATGCTAATCATTTTATTTGTGATGCCATTTTTGATATTATCAAAATTGATGTTAGATCCATGTCTTTAGCTGTATTAGCTAGAAGAGCTTTGTGTCTTAAATCTTGGAATGCTGATATGACATCAAAATCTAGATTACTCTTTCTTTCCAAGGTAATTTATTTTATTCTCAGTTGGATTCTATTATTTCAACTATCACTGGAGGAAAAGGAGTTTTTCTGCCTCAGGATAAAAAACCTAAGGGTAAATCTAAGGCTTCTAACCGTTTTCGTTCCTTTCATCAGAATAAGGAACAAAAACTTAATCCTCCTCCCAAGGAATCTGCTTCCAATTGGAAGCCTTCCTCAAATTGGAATAAATCCAAGCCATTTAGGAAACCAAAGTCTGCCCCTAAGTCCGCATGAAGGTGCGGCCCTCATTCCAGCTCAGCTGGTAGGGGGCAGATTAAGGTTTTTCAAGGATTTTTGGATAAAATCTATCCAGAATCATTGGATTCAGAGCATTGTCTCTCAGGGGTATCGAATAGGATTCAAAGTAAGACCTCCTGTGAGAAGATTTTTTCTCTCACGCATCCCTGTAAATCCAGTAAAAGCTCAGGCTTTTCTGAAGTGTGTTTCAGACCTGGAGTCTTCAGGGGTAATCATGCCAGTTCCTCCTCAGGAACAAGGTTTGGGGTTTTATTCAAACCTATTCATTGTACCAAAGAAAGAAAATTTATTCAGACCAGTTCTGGATCTGAAAATTTTGAATTATGTAAGAGTACCAACTTTCAAGATGGTGACTATAAGGACTATTCTGCCTTTTGTTCAGCAAGGACATTATATGTCCACAATAGACTTGCAGGATGCATACCTTCATATTCCGATTCATCCAGAACACTATCAGTTTCTGAGATTCTCTTTTATAGACAAGCATTACCAATTTGTTGCTCTTCCATTTGGCCTAGCAACCGCTCCAAGAATCTTTCCAAAGGTTCTGGTTGCCCTACTATCTGTAATCAGAGAACAGGGTATTGCGGTGTTTCCTTATTTGGACGATGATATCTTGGTACGAGCTCAGTCTTTACATACTGCCGAATCTCACATGAATCAACTAGTGTTTCTTCGGAAACATGGTTGGAGGATCAATTTACCAAAAAGTTTCTTGATTCCTCAGACAAGTGTCACCTTTTTAAGCTTCCAGATAGATTCAGTGTCCATGACTCTGTCTCTAACAGACAAGAGACGTTTAAAATTGGTCGCAGCATGCCGGCACCTTTAGTCTCAATCATTCCGGACCTACTATCTCAAGGTCCTGTTTTCCATCAGGATCTCAAATCATTAAATTTGAAGGTATGGAAATTGAACGCTTAGTTCTAAGTCATAGAGGTTTCTCTGACTCAGCGATTAATACTATGTTACAAGCTCATAAATCTGTCTCTAGAAAGATTATAGAGTTTGGAAGACTTACATTTCATGGTGTTCTTCTCATAAATTCTCTTGGCATTCTTTTAGAATTCCTAGAATGTTACAGTTCCTTCAGGATGGTTTGGATAAGGGTTTGTCTGCAAGTTCCTTGAAAGGTCAAATCTCCGCTCTGTTTTATTTCACAGAAAGATTGCTATACTTCCTGATATTCACTGTTTTGTACAGGCTTTAGTTCGTATTAAACCTGTCATTAAATCAATTTCTCCTCCTTGGAGTCTTAATTTGGTTCTGAAGGCTTTACAGGCTCCTCCATTTGAGCCTATGCATTCTTTGGACATTAAACTACTTTCTTGGAAAGTGTTGTTCCTTTTGGCTATCTCTTCTGCTAGAAGAGTTTCTGAGCTATCTGCTCTTTCTTGCGAGTCTCCTTTTCTGATTTTTCATCAGGATAAGGCAGTTTTGCGGACTTCTTTTCAATTTTTACCTAAGGTTGTGAATTCTAACAACATTAATAGAGAAATTGCTGTCCCTTCCTTGTGTCCTAATCCTAAGAATTCTTTGGAAAGATCCTTACATTCTTTGGATGTGGTAAGAGCTTTGAAATATTATGTGGAAGCTACTAAAGATTTCAGGAAGACTTCCAGTCGATTTATTTTCTGGTCCTAGGAAAGGTCAGAAGGCTTCTGCTATTTCCTTCGCTTCTTGGTTGAAACTTTTGATTCATCAAGCTTATTTGGAGTCGGGTCAGGCCCCGCCTCAGAGAATTACAGCTCATTCTACTAGATCAGTCTCCACTTCGTGGGCTTTTAAGAATGAAGCTTCAGTTAATTAGATTTGCAAAGCGGCGACTTGGTCCTCTTCACATACATTTACTAAATTCTACCGTTTTGATGTATTTGCTTCTTCGGAAGCAGTTTTTGGTAGAAAAGTTCTTCAGGCAGCTGTTTCAGTTTGATTCTTCTGCTTTTGTTTTACGTTTTTTTCTTTCAAAAATGAAATACTTTTTGTTTGGGTTGTGGATTAATTTTTTCAGCGGAATATGGCTGTTTTTATTTTTATTCCCTCCCTCTCTAGTGACTCTTGAGTGGAAGACTCCACATCTTGGGTATTGATATCCCATATGTCACTAGCTCATCGACTCTTGCCAATTAAATGAAAGAAAACATAATTTATGTAAGAACTTACCTGATAAATTCATTTCTTTCATATTGGCAAGAGTCCATGAGGCCCACCGTTTTTATGGTGGTTATGATTTTTTTGTATAAAGCACAATTATTTCCAAATTTCCTTTGTTGATGCTTTCTACTCCTTTCTTTATCACCCCACTGCTTGGCTATTCGTTAAACTGAATTGTGGGTGTGGTGAGGGGTGTATTTATAGGCATTTTGAGGTTTGGGAAACTTTGCCCCTCCTGGTAGGATTGTATATCCCATATGTCACTAGCTCATGGACTCTTGCCAATATGAAAGAAATGAATTCATCAGGTAAGTTCTTACATAAATTATGTAATATATGTAATTATGTAATTATATATATCTTTTAACAAGGGATAGAATACGATCCAAAAAAAAAAAAATGTTCTTAAATAAATGTTCCCTTTAAATTTACCAAATCAAGAAAACATACCCCAGGAAACACACTACATTTCAGCAGAATTACTGAGGTGCCCTACCTGTCCTGCAACCCGTAGCAAACTGAGGAAAAAAACGATCCCGTTCACAATCCAGATTTCCAAAGCAAAAACAGCAAGAAGCCTTCTAAGCAGCAGAGCCATCTGAAATATGCGCCTCACTCTTACAGGAAGTGAAGAAAAGCGCCAAAAAAACTCTGATATCACAGAACCTCCCAAAAAGGGGCGGTCCTAGAGCTGACAAAAAAAAGCCATTTAAAAAAAAAAAAAAAACTTTCTTAAAAAACAGGCTTAAAAACAAACAATAAACCCCCCCAAAAAAAGTACATAATCCGCTACTAAAAACGGATCCTCACTGAGCCATTAATAAAATAAATAACTCCTCACACTAACAGTGCCTGCAAAAACTGCACCTTTACAGGAATAATAAAAAACGTCCCCCTGTACCGTTTCAGCTGAATAAGTGCCAAATTTTTTCCTGCTACATAGAAACATAAAACTGGCACTTACCTTAATATTTATCTGTCCGGCAGTAGGACAGCTCACCTGGTTTGAGAGGATGCCATCCCTCACATGGACCTGTGGAAATACAGAAAGACTGAGTAAACTTACTTAGGCTAAGTAGGGCAGCAAAATGTTTTGGGAAAACGCAGTGATGATTGTACCCCACAAGTTCCCAATTGCTTAAAAGCCATCACTGCCCTACTGAAGAGACTGACATGGGCTAAGGCTAGACCCTTTAGAAAGATCAGAGCAAACCTACTCTGATTTAAAATAAAAAAATCTTGATTGTAGATCAGACACCAAAACTTCACCTCCTCCTTGCACCACAGGCAAAGAGAATGACTGAAGGTTATTTGTAAGGGAAGTGACATATATAGCAGCTTTGGTGTAGTGTTTTTTGCCTCCTCCTGCTGGCCAGGAGTGATATTCCCACTAGTAATTGATGATACCATGGACTCACTATATCTTAGGAAAGAAATTGTTAATTTTTTTACAAACTTTGGGTTTTTCAATTAAATAATTTCACACTGCTTGTGCAATCATGGCACAAGTGGTTGTAAAAGCTTAACTGGGATCCATTTTGTTTAGAAATAGCAGATATATATGGCTTTGTCATTGCTTTTTGGTAATAAGAAGGCCGCAAATTGCAGCTGCGCACCACAATTCTATAATTCCCAGCAGTGAACTTGTTAATTAGGTAGCTTGTACGGGTAATTTTAGCTTTAGTGTAGAGATTACCCTCCCACTTGACACTTCCAATACACTGTAGTGTGGTGGTCCCCCCCAATTCCCCCCTCCTGTGATCAATAGTTAGAGGACCCCCCACATCCCTCCCTCGCTGTTTATTAATTTTATTTATTTTTTTGTTCCATCCCACTTCCGCCGCATACCTCCGCTGATGGACTGCCCACCCGCCTCCTGGATTCCCTCCCGCACCAGCAAATTATTGTTACACAGACAGTGTCACTGTGTGTAAAGATTTGGCATCTGCTCTCATACTGAACCGTATCACCGAGCGCGCTCCGGTTCCATATGCGGGCAGATGCCTGGAGCTCCGGAACTCCAGCTCTTGGCTTTACTTAACAGCCAAGACTGCTGGAGCTTCCTGCTGAAGCTCCAATGTATATATACACACACGTTGTGAGGTACGATAGGCAAAGTACCGCACAACGTATATACACATCCGTTTTGGGTGAAGGTGTACTTGTATACTCCTATTTGAATTATGAAAAAAGTTTTGGGTTTCAAGTCCCTTTGATCTTGCACATTCCCCTAAAAGGAAAAAAAACTCCCCAATTTTCTTCATGGCTGGCAAGTCATTAAATAAAATTGCAGTACGTGTGTAGATGCTCAAATTGATAGATGTCAATTTTACAAATATTCATTGCAAGTAAGCAGAATACACAACTTTGTTTCTTGATCTTGTGGGCTAAAGTTTTAAAAGACAATTTTTTACGATTGTAAAAAAACATTCCAATTTACCTATATTATCTCATTAGCTTTTGTCTTTAGGTATCCTTTTTTGAAGAAATAGCAAGGCACATGAGTAAGCCAATCACACAAGGCACCTATGTGCAGCCACCAATCAGCAGCTACTGAGCCCATTTAGATATGCTTTTCAACAATGGATATCAAGAGAATGAAGCAAATTAGATAATAGAAGTAAATTGGAAAGTTTTTTAAAATTGCATGCTCTTTCTAAATCACAAAATAAACAAATTTGGTTTCCTGTACCTTTAAAGCACAAATAAATGAAGCTTGACAAACCCATAGTTTAGTGTTTTTGCTTCTAAGTTAAATATCCTTTTCTTGCTACTCAATATTCTAACTGGTTACTAAGAGATTTATTTTTACTTACATTTAATTAATTACATTAAAAAGGAAGGTTAAAAAATAAAGAGCAGCATTCGTTTGTAAAGTCTATACAGGATAATGTATTATAAAAATGATATAATATAGTCATAACATGTTGGTCGCAGAAGGAGGAGCCACAAGTATTGTGTTTTTGTGCTTTGCAGTTAAACCACGGATCCATGCCAAAGACATCCACTTGCAAATTATTTTCTTACTCCCATAGAAAATATGGTGAATTCACAATAGATTTTTTCACAATAGATTTGAAAATTATGCTAGAGGAGTAAAAGGTGTGGTTTTTATTAGTAACAAAGAATGGGATGTAATTATATGGACATAATGAGGGAAGTTTAAAAAGGTAAGTAGAAAAAAAATATTGCTAACAATTCTTGGGTAGGACCCAAGCAATTGACTCAGCCATCATTAACACTGTCATAAATGTCAGTTTTACTCGTAGACACCATAGTAACATGTATTGGTGTTTTATAAACCATTACTTTTTTCATGCCATAGTAAATGCAGGTCAAATTTAGTAAACTTTTCACTGTCTGGTTATGAGCATTTTTATAGAAATGTATATATTTAAAAAGAAACTGCAATACATTATATTGAGTGTGGCCTCTGGGTAGAGAGCAAAGTTTTTTGTTTTGTTTTTAAAATGCTGAGTGGTTGGATTGGCTTAAAAGATACACACATTTTTTATGCTTTTTTGCCATTGAGGTGATGCTTTAAAAATAAATATAATATCACGTCCTACAAAGACCAACACAAATCGTAAATGCTTCAAAGCAGGTTGTTAGGAGTGACTGAACAACTATATTTAAAGGGATATGAAACCCAAATTTTTATTTCATGATTCAGATAGGAAAAGCAAATTTTAAGTAACTTTCTAATTTACTCCTATTATCAATTTTTCTCTCTTGGTATCTTTATTTGAAAAAGCAGGAATGTAACCTTAGGAGACGGTCCATTTGTGGTTCAGCACCCTGGGTAGCGCTTGCTTATTGGTGGCTACATTTAGAATAAAATTGCATGCTCTATCTGAATAATTAAATTAAAAAAATGTGTTTCATATCCCTTTAACAGAAGTCTTAAAAAGGGACAGTTTACTCCAGAATTGTTATTGTTTAAAAAGATAGATAATCCTTTTATTACCCATTCCCCAAATCTGCATAACCAACAGTTATATTAATATACTTTTTACCTCTGTGATTCTTGTATCTAAGCCTCTGCACACTGCCCCCTTATATTAGTTGTTTTGGCAGACTTGCATTTTAGCCAATCAGTGCTGATTCATAAATAACTCAACAGGAGAGAGCACAATGTTGTTATCTATGTGGCATACATGAGCTAGCGCTGTCTAGCTGTGAAAAATTGTCAAAATGCACTGAGATAAGAGGGCGGCCTTCAAGACCTTAGAAATTAGCAAATGAGCCTACCTAGATTTAGCTTTCAACAAAGAATACCAAGAGAACAAAGCCAATTTGATGATACAATTAAATTGGAAAGTCGTTTAAAATTGCATGAATTGGCATACTCTAGAGGAAGAGGAGGAGTCTGTGCATAGAGCAGCAGACATCGCTCCCCTACAGCTACTCCAGTGGTGGTTGTTCGCGCCAGGAGCCCTTTCTGTTAAGGGAAAAAACGCTGCAGCCACCTTCTGATTTCACCCTGGTGGATCCTCTCATAGTGCAAGCTACCACCGGCACTGAGAAAGATCTTTTGCACCCGGAGCTTGACATGAAAGGCTGAGTGATCAAGCTCCCTTTTTGGTTAAAGAACCATCTAGGAGGACTCCCCCCTCACACCCTGGTTTGTGAGAGGGGCAGACAGCCAGGTCTGCCTGCAACAAGGTACTGGTGAATACCAAAAGCTGACCTACACTCACCCCCAACATTTATACAGGGATACATCTAGCTGATCGATCACCTTCTTTCTCAGCACTTACCGAGTTATCTGCAAACTCCGTCCGCTTGTCTGCCCTCCCCGCCCACTGGTGCTGAGTGTGGGGAGCCGGCAACACCGCATCTTCACAGAGATATGCCGCCCTGGAATAGTCCCTCCTGCTGACTACCTCTCCTCCTCACCGATGCTGCGAGGAGGAGTCCACATTCACAGGCATTGGTCCAGAGAGAGCGGGCAAGCCGGAGACAGGTAGCCATAGCAGAGGGAGGTCGGCATCTCTGTTCACGGAGTGACGGGTCTCGGCAAGGTCTTCCGGAGGCTGTGCTGGCTTGATATCACAAGGTCACAATTCCTTCTGCAGACTATCGCAAGAGGCAAGACCAGAGCTCTGAGACGACACATCGCTGGAGGGGTGAGTGATAGGCAATGGCTGATATCGCTACATATAATAACTTATTCTTGAAAAGCTAAAACAGGCTGAGGAATACTGGGGGCAAGGGTCCCTGAATTAAAGTACTCTATGCTTACTAACTTTCCTGTAAAATCCATAAAAGGGGTAACTCAGTAGCCTGGTACACATCACTCTAATATACCTCTTTCCTGTCTTGGAAGCTTGTAGAAAATATAAACTTATAAAAGCGGAAAGGAAAAGAGGGGAAAAAGGGAGAGAAAAAAGAAAAAGGGGAGAAGAGGGAAAAATTAAAAAAAAAAAAAAAAAGAGGATAAAAACCTTAAGCATCTTAAGAGGTTTAATTGAAACCAGGAGACTTTCTGAACTTAAATGCTGAAACTTAATGTAACTAAAATTACTTTGCGTATAGTGGCAAAATAACGCTCCTATCTCCTGTTGAATATTTTGTTCTCTATTTTGTGGGGGGTTTTCTCTTTTTCTTGTCTTCCTTCATTCTGTTTGGAATAATATTAACTGTTTCGGAAGGCAGACCTTATTAGTCAAGTAAGACACATGTGTTTAGTTGTACTCTGGTTTAATGACAACCCTGTTGTCATCTTTATAAGTTGTACTTAAATTGCACAAGGGATTTATGTGCTGTTCAAAGGCTGTATGAAACAGAATTATATAAACCTTATATCTAAAAGTTCATTGGAAGGTTTGGGCTAGGTTAATTAAATATATTTTGACTCTTAGAGACAACTAAATCCATGTTCTAGGTACAAACATTTGCACTTGAATTATCTCCCCTCTGATACTAGCCCAGATTTATAGGCATCTATCATATTGCCCCCTCACATTGCAAAAGACAAAGCTTCTTTTTTTTTCTTTTTTATCCCTATGCCATACTGAAAATCACAGCATATATAATTAAAGCTGAAAGGTTGAAAGAGCAATACGAGTTTTTATTTCAAAAAGGCTGCCCATTTGTATTAATATTGCCTAAATTTTCTTAATTTAAAGTAGAGAGGCAAAAATTGGTGGCAGAGCTTACCTCTAAAAAGGTTTCCTTTTTCTTTTTTACCAGGCTTGCCTTTATTTTGGTCTGCAAAAGTAGCTTCAGCTACAGAAATATGTTTTCTCTTCATATTATTTTTGGCAGTGGTTGATAATATTGTACAGTTTTGTTGTGTAAAGCATATAAGGAACCCAACAAATTTATTGCAATAGAAGTTCATGATATAAACTATCTAAAAAGTTAAACTCATAAAAGGAAAATAGACGAACTGAAGGTTCTAAGGTTCAGAGAGTGTAAAGCGTCAGCTTTCCTCTATAAAGTGAGCAGGGAGGAAAAGGAAAAAAGAGAGGAAAAGGATAAAGGAGA
Organism: Bombina bombina; assembly: GCF_027579735.1. Taxonomy (NCBI): domain Eukaryota; kingdom Metazoa; phylum Chordata; class Amphibia; order Anura; family Bombinatoridae; genus Bombina; species Bombina bombina. Next base: position 679,063,919 of record NC_069500.1, on the reverse strand, counting down.
AAGAAAAAAAAAGAAAAAATATCTACAGATAATTTTGCTCTCAGTTTTAAGTTGCTTGGCTCTTGATATAACAAATATTACAGAGGGGTGCGTATAACTACGCACTGATTCAATCTCTTAGTCTATAAATCCTCAAGATTACGAGATAACTATCTGAATATCTTTCTCTGAGGCCACTAAGTCCTTAAAGTCCTGCGTCCATATTTTCCTATGTCATCTCACATCGCCATATTCTGGTCTTAAAGATTATTCTTCACAGGTCTCTCACAGCTGTTTAGCTATAAATTAACACCCTAAGATTCTTAGGGTTTTCTTTCTCTTCTTCTTTTTCCTTTTGCTTTCCCTTTCTCACAAAGCACATTATCACGGGTATGGTCTTTAACTATTGAGCACTTTTTCTGAAATCTTATTCTTTCACAAGTGCACTCTTCCTTTGTTTTCTTTTTTTTTATGGATAAATATATCACGTCACCATCTTTCACTGGTAAGAATAATCCAGACATGGCAACTAAAAATAGGGATCGCAGGATTAGGAACCCTACAGAGGTACCCGCAGAACCTCTCAATGAAACTATGCCATTGAAATCTCAAAATAGCTTTGATAACGCAAGATGCTCAAGCTTTGGTAGCTAATATTTTAGAAGCTATCTCCCCCAAATTTGATCTTTTAAAAAATGAAATTAAACAAGATATTTTATCATTAACAACAGAGGTCAGGCAATTCTCTAAGAGACTTCAGGAGGCGGAACAAAGAATCTCAGATCTGGAGGACGTAACAAATTCTTATTTTTCTAAGATTGATGGTAATCAGAGCGAGATCTCTAAAATACAGGCAAAGGTTGATGACCTAGAAAATAGATCAAGGAGGAACAACCTGAGAATTATAGGTTAGCCTGACACCGCTAAACAAGAAGATCTTATGCAAGTTATGACTCATATTATACCTCAAATGTTAAATATTCCCCCAACTCACTCACCTGTTCGTATTGAAAGAGTTCACAGATTGGGGAGATTTTCAGATAACTCGGCTAATTTGACTAGGCCTAGACCTATTATTACAAGATTTCTGAACTTTCAAGATAAAATGCTTTATTTTAAGTATTATCGCAAAAATCAACATATTCTATACAAAGGTAATAAATTCTGCTTTTTCAAGATTTTTCAATTTAGACCTCCTTAAAAAGGAGGGAACTTTCCCCAATCTGTGGCAAAATGCTTAAAATGGGTTGGCAGGCCACAGTTATTTACCCTGCTAGACTTAAGTTGACACTTGAGGGCCAAACTTTCTTTTTTGATTCTGCGCAAGAGGCAGAGAAAAAGTTAGCTGAATACGAGGCTAAAGGTTAATTATATAATTTCTAGACAGAGTGTGAATTTATAAATCAAGGTATTTTTGTTTTTTATCTTCTTTTTTCATACTAAAAATTGAAGTTACTCAAAAGATGAGATGTCTCCCTACCCATCCCTCCAGGGTTTTTTTTATTTTTATTTTTTTATTTTTTCTCTCCCTCCCCGCTCCCCTCCTCTTTCCCTCCCCTGCCGCCTCTATATTTCTTAAGCGTGTTCCTCTTCATAAATAAAACCTTATGAACAAAGACATCAGAATCACCTCATGGAACATAGGAGGTATTGCATCATCCATTAAACGGAAATTGATTTTGACACACTTACAAAGAATCAATATCACCATAGCGTTACTTCAAGAAATGCATCTTAATAAAGAGGAATCGTTAAAATTGAAATCTTCTTGGGTTGCAGAGAGTATTTTTGCCCCCTCGCTAAATAGAAAAAAAGGAGTAGCTATTCTTTTAGGGAAGAAACTATCTTATGACAAATTGCTAACATTAACCGATCCTGAAAGTAGATACGTAATAGTAAAATTAAAAATTGCAAAACTCAATATATACCATCTGCAACCTCTATGATCCCAACATAATCGATTACGAGTTTTGGGACTCTCTCCAGACTCAAATTCTACAAGTAGCAGAGGGTTATGTGATTCTAGCGGGAGATTTTAATATGTCCCCCCGATTCCCCTTAGATAGGCTTAGAAAGGGCTTATCCCAAAAGAAAACTAAAAGAGATAACTTAGAAACAAAGCTATTCAACACTATTTCTCAAAATCTAGCTGTTAGAGATGTATGGAGGGCACAGAACCCGGACACTAGGAACTATACTTGTTTTTCAAAAGTATCTGAATCATTATCAAGAATTGATCTCATGTTAATAAACGATAATCTCTATCACAAGGGGGTTAAAGCACACATCTCAGAAATCTGTATATCAGGTCATGCACCTATAATGTTGGATATCCCCAGCCAAAATGAAAGTCCAAGAAGACCACGTTTTTTTTATCCCAAACATCTTAGTAAAAACGCAAAATTTAGAAATTGGTTAAAAAAAAATAGATGGGAGGAATTCCTGAAATTAAATATTGGTTCGTATCTAGTCCATAGATTATTTGGGAGACAGCAAAAGCTTTTTTAAGGGGAGACATTATTGCCTATATGGCAAAAATTAAACGAGAGTCTCGATTAAAAGAGAAACAGGTCGGAAAGGGACTTGCATTTAGCTATGACTTTAACTAAAAAGACTGTACATTGTGCAGACACTTTAGAATCCTTCATGAAGCTGTACTTGAGATGGTACTATACCCCTTCCAGACTTTCACAGATGTTCTCATCAGCATCTCCCTTTGCTGGAGGGGATGTGGACAAAGGGGCTCTGACATTCACATATGGTGGGAGTGTCCCAAATTACAGCCTAAATGGCACCAAGTGTCTGACCTTTGCTCAGCTCTTGGATTATCTACCCCACTAACCCCAGAGATCGCCCTCCTACATATGTTTTCACTAAAGGTCCAAACTCCACTATCTAAATTGGTAATATTTGTTCTTGCAGCCATGAAACTGGTGATAGCTAGAGCGTGGAAGCAGGCTCAACCCCCAGACAAAACAGCTGTAATCCCTATAATTCAGATTTAAGCCAATATGGACCAAAGTTTTTACTTTAGTCTGGATAAGGAGGATTTATATTGGCAAATCTGGGAGCCCTAGTTTGCCTACCAAGATGATCAAAGACAAGTACGTGGGCAAAACGAGGTCCCTAGGTCTCCCCTATTATTTATATCTAGTTTATAACCCCATCTGAATCCGATGTTTAACTAAAGGTCCTCTTTCTTCCTCCTGCATTCTCTCCCTCTGTTTTTGTCCCTCCCTTCCTCCTCTCCCTTTCCCCCCTCCCCCCTGACTATGTGACCTCTTTCCCCTTGCCCCATCCTCTACCCCCCCTCCCTCCACTGTGGAGTTGCTTGCCCCGCCTGGTGAAGAGCACCGCATCCAATCTCTAGTGTTACTTAATGAGGTTTGTTTAATGGTACATGCTGACTGACTTTTCAAAGCCAGTATAATACCTTTATAATATTTTCTGGGTATCTTATTGTTCTAGTTCTGTACCCAAGCTATGATAGTAACTTTTGTTCACTTGGAAAGGTCCCCTAATTTTTTGAATCCCACCCTATGTACATCCTAAAACATTTGATTGTCCTTATAGATATGCTTATTGCACTTATTGTACAATTATTGTTAGACCTATGTTTACATGTAAACTCATTGCAACTGTTGTCCATTTGATATGTTTATCATACAATCAAAAAAAATATTTTGGGGGAAAAAAAATTGGTATTTCTATATCTCTTTAAAAAAAAAAAAAAAGAGAAACAGGTAATATCCACAGTAAGTAACACATATAATAGATATTTAAATTCCTCCACGGAGGAAAATTGGAATAGGTACATTAAAGTGAAGGACGAACGAGACACCCTTCTAATCTTGAATACCACAGGCAGATTTAAGATACCAATCCAAATTTTATAAATTCGGTAACAAATCTGGTAAATTATTATCCAAACTGGTAAAAAAAACTCCAGACCCTTGACGACGATTGAAGCACTACAGATTGATAAAAAAAATTACTTACTTCACCTGAGGAAATATCTGAATCTTTTTTTCAGTACTACAAATCAATTTATTCTTCCCTTCCACCAGATACGGTAGCGAGGGAGAGATTCTGGGAAAATATTCCCATTAGGAGAATTAGCCCTGAGTTTAATCTTATTTTAAACTCTTCAATAACAGATTTGGAAGTATCTCAGGCAATTCAAGCGCTAAAATGGGAAAAAGCTCCTGGTCCGGATTCATTACCAAACGAATTTTACAAAAGCTTGGATATATCAATTACCCCCCATCTAACCAAATTGTTTAATTATTTCTATAAAGAGAAAGCCCAAATTCCTCCCAATTTCGTAGCATCACATACTATTCTTATACCTAAACCTGGTAAAGATCCATGTTGCAGAGAATCTTATAGACCTATCGCTTTATTAAATACCGACTATAAAATATTTACTTCTATATTTGCAAAGAGACTGCAGAAATACACAGAGATCAGGTGGGGTTTCTTTCTAAACATAGTTCATCATCCAAAATTAGACAACTCTTGTTGTCAATTGATTACTTCAAGAATATAGAGGGCACCCTGGCCGAAAATCATCCAGATGCAGCAGTAATAGCGATCGACGCTGAGAAAGCGTTCGATCGAGTTAGTCATGATCATATATTAACAACACTAAAACAATTCGGGTTTAGAGATGAGTTCCTTAAAGGGACAGTCTAGTCCAAAAAAAAACTTTCATGATTCAGATAGGGCATGTAATTTTAAACAATTTTCCAATTTACTTTTATCACCAATTTTTCTTTGTTCTCTTGGTATTCTTAGTTGAAAGCTTAACCTAGGAGGTTCATATGTTAATTTCTTAGACCTTGAAGGCCGCCTCTTAAGATGCATTTTAACAGGTTTTTCACCAGTAGAGGGTGTTAGTTCATGTTTTTCATATAGATAACACTGTGCTCGTGCACGTGAAGTTACCTGGGAGCCATCACTGACTGGCTAAACTGCAAGTCTGTCAAAAAAACAAATAAAGGGGCAGTCTGCAGAGGCTTAGATACAAGATAATCACTGAGGTAAAAAATATATAAATATAACTGTGTTGGTTATGCAAAACTAGGGAATGGGTAAACAAGGGATTATCTATCTTTTAAAACAATAACAATTCTGGTGTAGACTGTCCCTTTAACTTAGTTAAAAACTTATGCACTCAATTATCAACCAACCTAGTCATACAAGGGCAGGAATCAAAGAAAATAAGATTAGAGCAAGGCACGCGGCAAGGTTGCCCACTCTCCCCATTATTGTTCGATCTAGCAAAAGAACCACTAGCTGCTAAAATCAGAGACCAGATCGATGGTATAAAGATCTATAAAAAAGAGATGAAAGTAGCACTCTATGCTGATGACTTATTGGTATACATATCTAATACCTCCACTAACATTCCTAAACTGCTGGATATTATCGAACTATTTGGTCAATTCTCAGGATACAGAATGAACAAACTAAAATCGGAGTTATTATGGCTAAGAAAATCTGATAGTTCCCGCACAGATATTAAATTTAGGACAGTTGACAAATCTTTTAGATACTTGGGGATCTCGGTCTCGGCTGATCCACAAGAATGGTATTCTTTGAATATTTCCCTAATTCTTACACAAGCCATTACATACATGAGAAATTGGCTAAACCTACCTCTTTCATTATCAGGACGCATCTCCCTGTTTAAAATGGTAATATTACCCAAGATTAGTTATATACTCCAAAACCTTCCCCTATTAAAAACGTACGTTATTAAAAAATTTAATATGGAGCTACGTTCTTTTATATGGCAAGCAAAAAAACCTAGAATATCTCTTCAGAGATTATATCTTTCAAAGCAATTTGCTGGAATGGCCCTCCCAGACCTATACCTTTATAACTTAGTCTTTTTAGGACGCATAGCGGCGGACTGGGTGGCGGAGTCTGATTATTTTACAGATAACGAGCTTGAAGCCAGTATGATATACCCCCTGAGGCCAATGTCTCTGCTACATATTCTTCTTCACTTAATACCTAAGCAAGTAAAAGGTCTTAAAACAATATACACAATCATTCAGGCATGGTCCAAGATTGGAACACGTGTTGGAATAAACACTAACATACCTAGATATCAAACCTTCTTAGGAAACCCGGATTTTCAAGAGGGAACACAAAATGCATTATTGAAGAGATGGCACGGATAGGGGCTCATTTATCTCTCACAGTTATTTAAAGCAGAATCAGGAATTATTAAATCTTTTGAAGAGCTGAAACTTGAGTTTAATCTTAACAGCCAAGATTTCTTTGCTTATCTGCAAGCCAGACATTACGCCGTACAATTATCTACTAAATATAACTGGAAATGGTCATGGGGGAATTTGGATAATTGGCCAGCTCTGTTCAAAGCAGGTCATTTCTCTATTTCTTCATGGTATACCTATCTCAATTCACATAAAGGCAGCTCTAATCTAGAGAAAATAGCACAGAAATGGTCAAATCTATTAGCCATTAATGTCGATAAGGAGTTACAAATAGCGCATTCTCTATCGCTAATATGTGATACAACTATGGCTGAGACATGGAGAGAGTCTCATATAAAACTTTTATACCAAATTTACTACACACCAGATAGAGGTTATAGATGGTATAATACAGACTTTAACAAGTGTCCTAAATGTAGCTTATCTGCCGCCGATGTACTACACATGCTCTGGGCATGTCCTAGACTTAAACAATTTTGGCACAAATTAGAGTTCTTGCTATTAAAGGTTTTGAAAATAAACCCCTACAAACTCACAGCGCCAACTATAATTTTCTTGTCATGTAATAAAGGGGACTTTACAGACGCTAAAATATTGAACTTAGTTATCCTGGCAGCAAGGAACTTAATTTTCAAGAAATGGAAGAGTAAATTCATACCCACAATTACTGAGGTAAAAAATTATCTTAAAAAACAGTACCGAGTAGAACAATTAGCCACGGACTTAAATTCAGAAGATGAAATAACATCTTTTTTTAATTAATGGGCAAAATTTATTAAAATATTTTCACCAGCCGAAATTGACTATCTAATTTTTCCATTTAGAAACTCGGAAATAGTACTACTGGGTATTTGGTAAGGAGACAGAGAAATGCACCCACTTACGCATGTTTGTTAAGGAGATAGAGGAGGGGAGGGAGAGCGAAGGGAAGGTAAGAGATGGGAAATTTTGTTTCCCTATCCCCCCATTCCCCCCCCCCCCTTTTTTTTCCCTTTTTGGATTCAAAAACCCCCCTTAATAACAAAACATGCTAGGCTGCAAAACATGGTCAATAAGATTTTTTATTAGGTTCAGCTCGCCTGATAACGGTTTCAATTATAACTATATGTATTATGTTGCAGAAAAGTATAAAATGTTGATTGCAGATAGTTGAATCTGACTGAACTTTTTTTTTTTTCTATGTTAATATTATTTAGTAAGTGGTGACATTATATTGTTAAACAACTTTATTATGATTTCAAATGCCTGTAAGACATTAAAATTGTCTTTTTTGCTTTTCCTTTGGTTGTATTATACATGTAAAATCCTCAATAAAAGATTATTTAAAAAAAAAATGCATCAATCATGAAAGTTTAATTTTGACTAAACTGTCCTTATAAACAACCTGACGGTCCTTCATGTGTTAGAATTCAAAAACCCTGTAGCTGGTTTAGGTAATTTGCCACAATGCTCTATTGGGACCTAGCTGAACACATAGGGTGAGACAGTGACAAGCAGCTAGCTCACAGTAGTGCATTGCTTTTGAGCATACCTATGTATGCTTTTCAACCATGAATATCAAGAGAACAAAGTAAATTAGATAAGCAAAGCAAGTTGGAAAATTGTTAAAAATTGCATGTTCTTTCTGAATCATAAAAACTTAAGTTTTACTTTACTGCCCCTTTAATGCCATTGCTCCCCTGAAAATCTATGTACACAGAATCAACCCATACTAAGTGGAATAGCTCTGCAGAACAACCTAAGTGTGAGGAGGGAGGGTCAAGAATTAAAAATGATCAAATATGAATGATTAACCTATTATACTGGAGATAATTCACCTCCAAATAATTTCATTAATTTCTATCTATACATAGCTAAGGATATATAATCAAATCAGTAATGGTCTGACATAACTGGAAAAGTAATATGAAAAGTTATGGATTCTAAAAATGAAAACCACGCTTTATATCTATTTAAAAATCGGTCACCCTGGATACAAGGTAATCACAGATGTAAAAAGTATATTAATATAACCGTGATGGTTATGCAAAACTATGGAATGGGTAATAAAGGGTTTATCTATCTTTTTAAAGAAACATTCTGGATTAGACTGTCTTTAAAAAATAAGTAAATTAAAAAAACAAAAATATGGACTACACGTGAAAAGACACTGAAGTGTAAACATAAAATGTTCTACCTAGACAAAAAAAAATTTTTTTTACCTGCATTGAATTTAGCCACTGCAACAAGTTAAACACCAATCACATAAGCCAATCAGGGGCATGTATACATATGCTCCAATCACCAGCCACATCCTTTCCTAGAGTGGCACAGGTGTCCTGTGAGAGTGGCTTTTACTATGTGCCAAACCTCTTTGCATGAGTCACCCAGGAGCCAAGGAGCCACTGGCTCCTAGAATTTTACCCCTGGCTCCTAACTTTTTGGGTTATATGTATATTACACACAAATACCACTGTCTGGCTCCTAAAATTATGTCAGGCTCCTAAATAGTCTTAGTGGCTCCTAAATTTTAAAAACATTTGTCGATCCCTGACATAGTAAAATAAGAAAATTTAAAAAAAAAACTTAAAATTATGCTTAGCTGATAATTTCCTTTTCTTCAGATGGAAAGAGAGTCCACAGCTGCATTCATTACTTTTGGGAAATAAGAAGCAGGGCACTAGGAGGAGGCAAAGACACCCCAGCCAAAGGTTTAAATACCCCTCTCCCACTTCACTCATCCCCCAGTCTTTCTTCCAAGGAACAAGGAACAGTAGAAGAAATACCAGGGTGAAAAGGTGCCTGAAGAATAAAAACTAAGACGCCCCACAGAAAAAATACGGGTGGGGAGCTGTGGACTCTTTCCATCTGAAGAAAAGAAAATGATCAAGTAAGCATAATTTAAGTTTTTCTTCATAAAATGGAAAGAGTCCACAGCTGCATTCATTACTTTATGGAAAACAATACCCAAGCTACACAATAGGCGGCCCATTCTGAGGGCATCAGGCCTGAAAAAAAACACAACCCAACCAAACCACACTTCGTCAGAACCGGGCAAAAGAACTAGAAGGAAAAGGCCCCAAGGACTCTGACCCACAGATAGTCCGAAGGCCTAACTAGACACCACAAGTAGACGCACCCAGCAAACACTCCTCAAGGAGAGCTGTCGCCCAGCAGTCAGTCCCCATACTAGTACAGTACCAAAATCCCCCAAAAAGGAGAGGACAAGGGTAAACCAAGGGATACCCAAAAGGTACAGCAAAATCCATAAAGGAAACAAAAAAACCTCAAAGGAAGGACAAGTCCACAGAGACCCAAATGGATCCAGAGAACAAGGGGAGATGACACCCAACCCACAAGGAGCAACCGGGCATCAGCAGGAGAATAAACATCTCCCAAATAGCACCGAAAGAAACAGCTGAAGACAAAGTCCTCAAAACGTCAGAACTCAGAGACTGAGCAAACAGAAAATTACAAGCAGCAAACTCGGAAGAAAACATCGGAGACCAGTAAGACGCTGCCATCTGTAGGAAGACACAGAGAAAACACTATCCGTAAGGAAGAAGCGGCCCAAGACAGAGATTGCCCAACCTCCAAGAAGAGGACACTCTCCAAACAATCTAGGCCGCCAAGCCTACTCACAGATTGTAAAGGGGGAGAGGCACAGAACCTCTAAAAACAGAAGGTCCACTGTCACCCCCCAAGACCTGAAGATGAACAACAGATCTCAGATCCTACACCTAGCCAGACCAGCCCAAGCAACGGCAGACCTGAAGTAAGGGAATCGAAAAGGAACCCCAAGACCGGCCTCAAAAGGGCGGAAGAATAGACACAGCCACCTAAATCTAAAGACAAACGAGCAGGGGTTAAACCCAAGGAGATCTAGCAATGCCACCCGACTAAGTCTCAATGCGGAGCCAGCAGCTCCCCAGATGGAAAGGAACAACTCAAACAGCAGACCAATCCACAAACCAGATAAACATCTGTTCCAACCTCGCCTCTGCCATGGATTTGAGAGACGAAAGCAGGCAGCGAAGCGAAGTTTGACAACGCAGATTGCTTGAGGAGCTGTTGACATGAGTCGGGATGGTTTCGCAGAAAAACTCTTCCTGCATCTCAGGACTCTAACTTTCATCCAAGCTCTAACTGAGAGACTGACAGGATTAATTAAAACTCCCGTCCTATGTCGAAGAGTACTACCCTCCATAAGAGACAAATTAAATTCTGACACTTCTCTGCCAACCTCCTGGGACGAAAGGCAAAGAATGACTGGGGGATGAGGGAAATGGGAGGAGTATTTAAGCCTTTGGCTGGGGTGTCTTTGCCTTCTCCTGGTGGTCAGGTTCTTATTTCCCAAAAGTAATGAATGCAGCTGTGGACTCTCTCCATTTATGAAGAAAATGCTTTGTTATAATAAAATAGAGCATTTATTTTATTAAAATATCCCTTTAAGATACATAAAGCTGCCAAATCTTTTTCTTGACTTCCTAACATGCTCAACATTGCAAGCCTTAAAAGCACATTGGTCAGACCACACAGGTGGCACAACCAAATGCCAAGAAAGAGCAGATGAGACACCACCCACTAGCACATCTCTGCCAGACAACAATTAGCCTATTCTTTCCTGAATATTTAACAGTGAATCTCCAGCTCAAACAACCCACAATTAAGCTGAAATGCTAAATTCTGAAACACAAAATGATTAGGATTTATCACCAAAATCTGTCAAACCAAATGTACTATAAACTATAAAAAAAGGAGCATGTGATAAAAAATGTATTTCCCTCTTAATATGAGGAGAGTCCACGGCTTCATTCCTTACTTGTGGGAATGCAGAACCTGGCTACCAGGAGGAGGCAAAGACACCCCAACCAAAGGCTTAAATACCTCCCCCACTCCCCTCATCCCCCAGTCATTCTTTGCCTTTCGTCACAGGAGGATGGCAGAGAAGTGTCGGAAGATTTGGAATAGTCTCTTATGGAGGGTAGTAATCTTCGCTATGGGACTGGAGTTTTAAGTAGTTTTGTCAGCCTCTCAGTGAGAGCATTGACGAATGTTAGGGTTAGGGTCTGGAGATGCAGAGATAGTCTTTCTGTGAATCCATCCAGACTCGTATTAACAACTCCTAAGCAATCAGTGTTGACAAGTTTCACTGCCTGCTTCTATCACTCAAGTCCATATCAGGTGCGATGCTACAAGACTGTCTATCTTGAGAGGCTGTGTGTCAGTTCCACTGTGACGATTCCGGTAAGATTGTTTCATTTTATATGATAATGTAAGAAGACATACTTATCTGTATGGAATCAAGGGTTAATGTCTCCGGAAGGGGATCATTGAACAGGGGGGATTTATACATGATTTTCTTGATTATGTTTTTATGTTGCGACATGTGTGATATCAGGCTCTGGCAGATGTGAGAACATTCAGATTTTACTTTCGTTTTGAATAAACTGTGCAGCCTGTCAGTTTGGTGCGTTTTTCTTCGTGCAGCAGGGGCGGTCCTGCATCGCACTCCATGAAACTGGGTGTGGTCTCATTAATTTCCTTTTTTTCTGACTGTGTATTTTACAGGAGAAGAAGCGGTTTCTCTGTGGTTCCTGGGTCATAGGAGGTGGTGAGTGCCCCGGCCATTTGGGGTATAAAGGTGCCATTTACTTTTTCTATAGTCCTTTTTTAAAAGCGCAAGCTATGGAGGACTCTGATACATTAGAGGGTACTCCCTCTTTACCCAGATCTAATACCGTTTTTTATTGTGAGGAGTCTACAGTATACCCGCCTGCTCAACTATATTCCACATGCCTTGATAAAGTAGTGATATCTAAAAGGAATATGATGTTAAGTACCACTGAGCCGTCCACCTCTGAGGGGTCTCCGCCCTGTGAGGTGCGTTCCCTGCAATCATCTCCGATTACACATGCAGCTCCCCATTGCACGACTAATCCTCCTTCGGGAAGGGCCCTCTTACCGCCAGACTTTTCTTAACGCTGCCACCCGCAGTGTCTGCGGTCTTTAGTGCTTTACCTAGCCCTGGTTAAGCGCAAGCGAAAGGTTAAATACTGCTATTCTTCCCAGGGGTCATCTAACAACTTGCTGGATTTATCAGATACTAGATTTTCCGCTGATGAAGACGCCTCTGATACTTCAGAGGGAGCTCTTTCTGGGTCTGAATCGGCTGCCTCTAAGCCTCCGTTAGAGGTTTTGGAACCTAAGTTACCCAAAGAACCTACTATTCCTAAGCTTGGTAAGGATTATGAGGACAGGGTGGTGCCACAAACTTTCCCGTTCTCATTAAGATGGCAAATAATATAAAGAATGAATGGGAAAGACTCGGATCCTGTTTTTCCCTTTCTTCCTTTAAGAAATTGTTCCCGGTTCCTAACTCCCAAATAGGAGTTGTGAGGGTCTGTCCCTAAGGTGGATAGTTCATCGTTTAAGGAGCCTATGGATAAGAAACTAAAAACTCTGTTGAGAAAGATGTTTGGGGGCAAAGGTGCCTTTTTACCACAGGATAAGAACAAACCTGACAGGACAGGGTCCTAATTTTCGTCCCTTTCATTCGGATAAATCCCAACGACAGCAGCCCTCCACGAAGCCAGACCAGTCCAAGGGAACTTGGAAACCTTCTCAATCTTGGAATAAATCCAAGCAGAACAAGAAGCCCACCGAGACAAATCAGCATGACTCTATCTTTTAGTGGAGGCATGGCTAGGAGACGTGCAAAAACCCTTGGGTTCTGGAAGTCATTGCTTAGGGTTACAGGATAGGTTTCAAATCTCATACGCCCAGGGGCAGATCCCTCTTATCAAACCTGTCTTCAAGACAAGGAAAACAAGATGCTTTTCTAGGGTGCGTGAGGGATCTCTCCTCCCTAGGAGTGATTGTGCCAGTACCTCTAACAGAAAGAGGGGTGGGATATTACTCAAACCTTTTTGTGGTTCCAAAGGAGTAGGGTACTTTTCGCCCGATTCTAGACCTAAAGTGCTTAAACAAGTTTCTGTCTGTGCCATCGTTCAAGATGGAAACGATAAGGTCATTTCTGCCCTTATTCAAGAGGGACAGTTCATGACTACGATAGACTTGAAGGATGCCTACCTTCATGTGCCAATTCACAAGGATCACTTCAAGTTCTTAAGATTCGCCTTTCTGGATCAACACTTCCAGTGTGTGGCTCTACCATTTGGTCTGGCTACTGCCCCAAGAGTCTTTACGAAGGTTCTATGGGCTCTGCTCGCGGTGGCGAGATCCAGAAGTATTGCAGTAGCACCTTACTTGGAGGACATCTTGGTCCAGGCTCCGTCCTGCTGGCTGGCAGAAGACCATTCAAGAGCTCTGCTACTTCTTCAATCTCATGGATGGAAGATAAACTTAGGAAAGAGTTCTCTGGTTCGCAGTACCAGAGTGGAATTCCTGGGTATGATAATAGATTCCATATCCATGAAGATATTCCTTACAGACCAGAAACGTTGCAAGATTACTTCCAATTGTCTTGTCCTCCAGACCATCTGTGGACAGGTGTATGGAGGTAGTTGGCCTCATGGTATCCAGCATAGATGTCATTCCATTCGCCAGGATCCATCTCAGGCCTCTTCAGTTGTGCATGCTGAGGCAATGGAACGACGATCACTCAGATCTATCCCAACAGATTTCTCTGGACAACCGGTCGAGAGAATCGCTCTCTTGGTGGCTCTGTCCAGATCGCCTGTACCAGGGGACATCATTCTTTGCCTCCTCCTGATGGCCAGGTTCTGTATTCCCACATGTAAGGAATGAAGCCGTGGACTCTCCTCATACAGATGGAAAGTAAATTATTAGGTAAGCATAATTTATATTTTTGTAAATCAGAGTTAAAAAAAGTTTCCAAATGATTTCTAATATCAAATTTGCATTTTTCCCCATTGCATTCTATGCTGAAGAGATATCTACTGTATATAGGTGGACATAGCGTGGACATGTCTGGAGCACTACATGACAGGAAATAGTGCTTAGAAAATTCATGCAAAATGGCTGCCATATAGTGCTCAATAAGCTTATGTCCTGGCTTTTCTACAAAATATACAAAGAAAACAGAGAAATCTTCAAAAAATAAGTCAATCAGAAAGTTGTTTAAAATTGCATGCTCCGTCTATCATAAAAGAACAATTTTAGGTTTCATGTCCCTTTAAAGTCATTCTCAGTTTAGTATGGAAGCAAGCAGGGTGAGGATTTGGAGATGGCATAACCTCCCCCCCCCCCCCCCACGCCTCAGCTGCATATCAATAAATACTTGCTTTCATTCATCTTAAATTTACATATTTTTTTGTATATGGCAAATAATGTTAGACAAAAATTGGGAGATGTAGGAACAGGTGCATCAGTTAATAGACAAAGAATTGCTACAACAATTATTTTACACTATTTTTATATCACTAAAAGAAAAAAGTAAAGAAATACAAAACAATATTACTGCAGTGTAGTTCAAAGGCAATACATACATTACAAAGCACATTACACAAACACATTGGCATAAAAGATAGAGAAAAAACCTTAAGAAGCTTTTACATTGTAAACATTGTTTGAAAAGCAGATATCTTACAAATAATTACATTTATACAAGCCTGCAATATCAATTAACAAAGACCAGTAAAACATCACTAAAAAGCGACAGTGGTTACAAGACATTTCAGTTGTCTTGCAATAAAAAAATATATATATATTAGCCAAGTTTAAACATTTTTTAAAACAAAATTTTTCTATTCTTCAGAGAACTGAAGCAGGGTGTTCTGGACTTTTTCTAGTATCTCTGTAGTTCAGAAATAAGATCTAAAGTTAGAACTCCAGAATCTGTGATGTCCATAAGAAACGATCCAGTAAAAGTTACAAAGAAGATGTTCTGGACAAATTAACCTGTTACTAGGAAACATAACATCTCAGATACTGTAACAAGGACTGAGCTGTGTATTATACTGAGGGTGAGGTGCAGGAGGTTGTCCTTTAATATGAATTAGAGAGACAAATATGTCCACAAGTGCCAGGCTGTTTGTGAATTTGGCAAATCCACTACAACAGAAATCAAAAAGACCCAGGTGCCAGGGAGCCATTGGCACCTTAAAATTAGGCCCCGACGCCCTGATTTAGAGACCCCAAGATACCCATTCGACTCCTCCACACTTCCCCACGGCAGCCAAAACCAGAAGCAACTGAAATTTAGCCTGGTGTGGCTGTATCCTTTCTAGTCCTCACAGCTTTGAAATACAAATGCAACTTTGGCCAAGCCCTCCCACTAATACCTCTTGTAAAGCACCTTTAACAATGAGGCAACACGGGGTGGGGGAAAATTGAGTTAATGTAATTTACCAATAAGGCAACACGTGTGGGGGAAGTAATGTTACTTAATTTCACCTGCATTGCTGGACAGAGCTGTCAGTAACATGGTGGACAAATTGTTGGGCAAGGTGGGAGTGTGCGAGTATATATATATATCATAAGAGTGGCAAAAGGATGCTGGCTCCTAAATTTAAGTGATAGCTCCTATATTTTGATAAAATTCAAATAAGAAATATGCGTCCATTGGTGAGACGGTGAGACAGAGTCAGCTGTGAGGAATCCTGGTTTAAACACATACCTCATATGTAGCTAAGCTACAAAGATGTATGTTTTGTTTGATGCTGTACCAATAATAGCAACTTAAAAGGGACAGCAAAGTCAAAATTAAACATTCATGATTCAGAAAGAGCATGCAATTTTAAACAACTCTTGGTATACTTTGTTAAAGAGTAATGCTAGGTGAGCTCAGGAGTGTGCACGTGTCTATAGCCATCACTGTTGCCAGATGGCTAGAGACACATGCACACTCCTGAGCCCACCCAGGATTATTCAAAACCAATCATACCGTAATGGGACTAGGAGACCCCTCTAATAGAAGTTCAGCATCAATATCATGAGAGTACATGACTGCCAATATTATAGCTCCTCTCGGGAAAACATTTTATTAAAAAATAAGCAGGTATGCTGTGTCCACTGAAAGGTCTAAGAACAGCATAGAAGGCTGGGGGTGAACCAAGACCGGTGCACAGGAAAATCTGTTAAAAGGGATATTAAACAGTGGTATGGTAAAAAATAAATATGTTAAATTAAAGGAAACCTAAAGGAAACAGATTGTGTAAAAAACAGCAAACAAATTACTTGTTTTCTTACTTAATAAGAACTTAGAAATTGTAGCCACTGCCCCCAGTGTGATATGGGAGCTGACATCTTTGAAACTTAGATTTTATTCTGACTGATCTAGGCATAAGCAAGTCTAACTCCCTGTTATCTTGTCTATTCTATAAGCTTTATGACATCAGGCTAAGAGGCCCCCTCCTCCTTGTAAGGCTGTGACCGGAAGTAAAGGACACTGCACAAATGTAGGGGGGGGGGGGGAATAAAAAGGTAAAATCATAGATATAATTGCAATATGTATTATTAATCTATTTAAATTGAAGTATTTGAAGCAGCTTAGTGCTTTTTTATTACAACAATGCAACAGACTGTATAACATCCCTTTAGGGTTTTCAAAGGCTTCAATAGAATTAGGTGTTCACTAAGAGGGATATGCTCCCTTCTCACTCATAACAGTTAGAAGGGGTAGTTTCTTATAAAAAGTATATAATAATTTGCAAAGCCAATACATTTTTAGATCCTTTTGCTTAACTGGCCAAAGAAGACCATCACTGCAATAACATTAGCGTGGTCCATTTCAAACCTCTAAAACGAAATTATATAATTCAGGACAGAGATCTTTCTCAAATTGTTAATCTTGGCAGAGAGGTGATTCTCCCAATGATACTGTAAAACCTGCTAAACGTGACTACAAAAGTGTTTGAAAGAGTAAAATCAAGATGTAATCCAGATATGCATAAAAAAGACAAAATATATATATTATATAAAGATGACATTTACAAATTCCTGAAACAAAGCAGGAGCATTACAAAAAAAATAACCCTTTTAATTCCATATACCCTCCCTCAAGTACAGAAGGCAGTTTTCCACTCCTCTCTATCACATACTGTATACATTATGGCATCGATTACAAGTGGAGCGCTAATTCATTGCACACCCACAAACAGGCATTACAAGTGACTGGTTAATTTTTTAAATCTCCCCCAAAATACAGTGTGTAGTGTTTTGTTTATTTTTTAAATTAAAAAAAATAGTAGTAATAGGGTCGATTCTGTGCACATAGATTTGCAGGGGAGCAATAGCATTAAAGCGACAGTAAAGTCAAAAACAGAATTTATGCTTACCTGATAAATTACTTTCTCCAACGGTGTGTCCGGTCCACGGCGTCATCCATTACTTGTGGGAAATGTTCTCCCCCACAGGGAAAGGCAAGGAGAGCACACAGCAAGAGCTGTCCATATAGCTCCCCCTCCGGCTCCGCCCCCCAGTCATTCGACCGACGGTTAGGAGAAAAAGGAGAAACTATAGGGTGCCGTGGTGACTGTAGTGTATAAAGAAAAACATTTTCAACCTGATTAAAAAAACCAGGGCGGGCCGTGGACCGGACACACCGTTGGAGAAAGTAATTTATCAGGTAAGCATAAATTCTGTTTTCTCCAACATTGGTGTGTCCGGTCCACGGCGTCATCCATTACTTGTGGGAACCAATACCAAAGCTTTAGGACACGGATGAAGGGAGGGAGCAAATCAGGTTACCTAAACAGAAGGCACCACGGCTTGCAAAACCTCTCTCCCAAAAACAGCCTCCGAAGAAGCAAAAATATCAAATTTGTAGTATTTGGCATAAGTGTGCAGAGAAGACCAAGTCGCTGCCTTACATATCTGGTCAACAGAAGCCTCGTTCTTATAGGCCCATGTAGAAGCCACAGCCCTAGTAGAGTGAGCTGTGATACGGTCAGGAGGCTGCCGTCCGGCAGTCTCATAAGCCAAGCAGATAATGCTTTTCAGCCAGAAAGAGAGAGAGGTAGCAGTAGCTTTTTGACCTCTCCTCTTACCAGAGTAAACGACAAACAAGGATGAGGTTTGTCTAAAATCTTTTGTTGCTTCTAAATAGAACTTTAAAGCACGAACAACATCTAAATTGTGTAATAAATGTTCCTTCTTTGAAACTGGATTCGGACACAAAGAAGGAACAACTATTTCCTGGTTGATGTTCTCGTTGGAAACAACTTTTGGAAGAAAACCAGGCTTAGTACGCAAAACAACCTTATCTGAATGGAACACGAGATAGGGTGGATCACACTGCAAAGCAGATAATTCAGAAACTCTTCTAGCAGAAGAAATAGCAACCAAAAACAGAACTTTCCAAGATAGTAACTTAATATCTATGGAATGTAAAGGTTCAAACGGAACCCCTTGAAGAACTGAAAGAACTAAATTTAGACTCCAAGGAGGAGTCATGGGTCTGTAAACAGATTTGATTCTAACCAAAGCCTGAACAAAAGCTTGTACATCTAGCAAAGCTGCCAGTCGTTTGTGCAACAAGACGGATAATGCAGAAATCTGTCCTTTTAGAGAACTAGCTGACAATCCTTTATCCAAACCTTCTTGGAGAAAAGGAGAGAATCTTTGGAATTTTAATCTTACTCCAGGAGAATCCTTTGGATTCACACCAACAGATATATTTTTTCCATATTTTATGGTAAATCCTTCTAGTCACAGGTTTTCTGGCTTGGACCAGAGTATCAATCACAGAAAACCCACGCTTGGATAAAATCAAGCGTTCAATTTCCAAGCAGTCAGCTGCAGAGAAACTAGATTGGGATGTTCGAATGGACCTTGTACTAGAAGGTCCTGTCTCAAAGGTAGCTTCCATGGTGGAGCCGATGACATATTCACCAGGTCTGCATACCAAGTCCTGCGTGGCCACGCAGGAGCTATCAGAATCACCGAGGCCTTCTCCTGTTTGATCCTGGCTATGAGCCTGGGGAGGAGAGGAAACGGTGGAAACACATATGCTAGGTTGAACGACCAAGGCGCCACTAATGCATCCACTAGAGTCGCCTTGGGATCCCTGGATCTGGACCCGTAGCAAGGAATCTTGAAGTTCTGACGAGACGCCATTAGATCCATGTCTGGAATGCCCCATAATTGGGTTAACTGAGCAAGACCTCCGGATAGAGTTCCCACTCCCCCGGATGGAAAGTCTGACGACTCAAATAGTCCGCCTCCCAGTTGTCTACTCTGGGATGTGAATAGCAGATAGATGGCAGGAGTGATTCTCTGCCCATTGGATTATCTTGGTTACTTCCTTCATCGCTAGGGAACTCTTTGTTCCCCCCTGATGATTGATGTACGCAAAAGTCGTTATGTTGTCCGACTGAAATCTTATGAACCTGGCTTCTGCTAGCTGAGGCCAAGCCAGGAGCGCATTGAATATAGCTCTTAGTTCCAAAATGTTTATCGGGAGAAGCGACTCTTCCCGCGACCATAGGCCCTGAGCTTTCAGAGAGTCACAGACCGCGCCCCACCCCAAGAGGCTGGCGTCGGTCGTGACGATGACCCACTCCGGTCTGCGGAAACTCATTCCCTGAGACAGGTGATCCTGGGTCAACCACCAGAGAAGTGAGTCCCTGGTTACCTGGTCTACTTGAATTTGGGGAGACAAGTCTGTATAGTCCCCATTCCACTGATTGAGCATGCACAGCTGTAATGGTCTTAGATGAATTCGAGCAAAAGGAACCACATCCATTGCTGCGACCATTAGTCCTATTACTTCCATGCATTGAGCTATGGAGGGTTGAGGAATAGAGTGAAGAACTCGACAAGCTTTTAGAAGCTTTGTCTTTCTGACGTCTGTGAGAAAGATCTTCATTTCCACAGAATCTATTATTGTTCCCAGAAAAGGAACCCTTGTGGACGGTGACAGTGAACTTTTTTCTATGTTCACTTTCCACCCGTGAGATCTGAGAAAAGCCAACACAATGTCTGTATGAGCCCTCGCTTTGGAAAGAGACGACGCTTGGATTAGGATGTCGTCTAGATAAGGTGCTACAGCGATGCCCCTCGGTCTTAGGACCGCTAGAAGGGACCCTAGCACCTTTGTGAAAATTCTGGGAGCGGTGGCTAAACCGAATGGAAGAGCTACAAACTGGTAATGTTTGTCCAGAAAGGCGAACCTCAGGAACTGATGATGAGATTTGTGGATTGGGATATGCAGATACGCATCCTTCAGATCCACGGTAGTCAAAAATTGACCCTGCTGGATTGTTGGTAAGATTGTCCGAATGGTTTCCATCTTGAAGGATGGAACACTGAGGAACTTGTTTAATATCTTTAAATCCAGAATTGGCCTGAAAGTTCCCTCTTTTTTGGGAACCACAAACAGGTTTGAGTAAAACCCTAGACCTTGTTCCCCGGAGGGGACTGGGTTTATCACTCCCATCTTTGATAGGTCTCTTACACAATGTAAGAATGCCTGTTTCTTTATCTGGTCTGAAGATAAGCAAGACAGGTGGAACCTTCCCTTTGGAGGAAGTCCCTTGAATTCTAACAGGTATCCCTTGGAAATTATCTCTAGTGCCCAGGGATCCAGAACATCTCTTGCCCAAGCCTGAGCGAAGAGAGATAGTCTGCCCCCTACCAGATCCGGTCCCGGATCGGGGCTACCCCTTCATGCTGTCTTGGTAGCAGCAGCAAGTTTCTTGGTTTGTTTATCCTTGTTCCAGCCTTGCATGGGCTTCCAAGCGGGTTTGGGCTGGGCCGCGTTACCTTCTTGTCTAGCGGCAGTGGAGTTATTAGCAGGTCCATTCCTGAAATTGCGAACGGAACGAAAATTAGACTTGTTCTTAGCCTTAAAAGGCCTATCCTGTGGGAGGGCATGGCCCTTACCCCCAGTGATGTCTGAAATAATTTCCTTCAATTCCGGCCCAAAAAGGGTCTTACCCTTGAAAGGAATATTCAGTAACTTAGTCTTGGACGACACGTCTGCCGACCAGGATTTTAGCCAAAGCGCCCTCCGCGCTACTATAGCAAAACCTGAGTTTTTTGCCGCCAATTTCGTTATTTGAAAGGCGGCATCCAATATAAAGGAATTAGCTAACTTTAATGCGTGAATTCTGTCCATGACTTCTTCATAGGAAGTCTCTTTCTGGAGCGACCTTTCTAGTTCTTCGAACCAAAAGGACACCGCTGAAGTGACAGTAATAACACACTAGCTGGTTGAAGGATGAACCCTTGCTGAACAAAAATCTTTTTAAGCAATCCTTCCAATTTTTTATCCATAGGATCTTTGAAAGTGCAGCTGTCCTCTATAGGAATAGTTGTGCGCTTCGCTAGTGTTGAAACAGCTCCCTCAACCTTCGGGACCGTTTGCCATGCGTCCCTTCTAGGGTCTACTATGGGAAACATTTTCTTAAATATAGGAGGTGGGGCAAAGGGTACACCTGGCTTCTCCCACTCCTTTTCCACTATGTTCGCTACCCTCTTAGGTATTGGAAAAGCGTCATCGTGCACTGGGACCTCTAAAAATTTGTCCAATTTGCACAACTTCTCTGGTACTACCATGGAATCACAGTCATCCAGAGTAGCTAATACCTCCTTAAGCAAAGCGCGGAGATGTTCTAGCTTAAACTTAAATGCCACTAGATCAGGTTCTGCCTGTTGAGAAATTTTTCCTGAGTCTGAAATTTCACCCTCAGACAGCCCTTCCCTCACAGCCAATTCTGATTGATGTGAGGGTAAAATAGATAAGGCATCGTCAGCGTCTGATTGTTCATCCTTTTTATCTGTATTTAAAACTGAACAATCACCCTTTCTCTGAAACACTGGCAGTTTGGATAAAAGATATGCTATAGAATTATCCACTACTGCTGATAATTGTTGCATAGAAATAAGCACTGGCGCGCTAGGTGTCGCCTGCGCGGGCAAAGCTGGTGTAGACACAGAAGGAGAGGATGTAGAGCTATCCCCACTACCTTCATTAGATAAATCATCTTGGGCAACATTATGAAAAATAACAGAGCTGTCCTGATTTTGTTTGGACGCTATGGCGCAATTATCACAAACACTCGAAGGGGGAACCACATTTGTCTCTATACACACAGAACATAGGTTATCTGATGGAACAGACATGTTAAACAGATTTAGGCAGGCAAACAATGCAATAAAAATGATTTTAAACAAAAACGTTACTGTCTCTTTAAATAATAAAATGACACATTTATTTCTGAATGTTCAAAAAACTATGAAGGCAATATCCGATTTTTCTGAAATTTGGACCCCAGTGTCTTAATGCTTAGAGAGTATTGCACAGCAAATATGGAGACTCTAGCTCTTAAAAGCAAGCAAACCGGAGCTAATTGTTGGATTTAAACGTTTTTACACACCACAATCCCAGCTACAGCCTTGCTGCAGCTTTTTACCTTCCTTAGGGGTCACCATTCACAGAAAAAAGCCTTTTGGAGTCACTTTCTGAACCACAGGACCCTCTCACATGAATCTGCATGCACTGCCTTGAAATTCAACTGCACAGCTGAAGTGCCAAAATGAGGCTTCCTCCCTCAGCACACTAGAGTGAAGGGGCCTTCCTGACTAGATTTAGGTGTCTAAAACAAGCCAGATCAATAAAAAACGTTCCCAAGTGTATGTGAGCTTATAAAATATTTCAAATGGTATAATATTGTAATAAAACCAATCAATTTAGCCCCTAACAGTGTCTACCAGCATAAAAAACAAAAAGGGGAAGCCTGTTATCTTTTTTGCTGAGGTGAAAGAAAAATGGCTTACCGTTTCCCCTGAGGGGAAAAATGACTGTCATCTAGCATTAGCCTGTGTTGTTAGAAGAAGACTAGTCATACCTGAAGCAGATGAGTCTGCAAACTGTTACCCCCAACTGAAGTTCTCTTGTTTCAACAGTCCTGCGTGGTAACAGTAATGGATTTTAGTTACTTGTGCTAAAATCATAGCCCTCTTAAACAGAAATCTTCATCACTTTTCTGTTATAGAGTAAATAGTACAAGCCAGCACTATTTTAAAATAACAAACTCTTGATAGAAGAATAAAAAACTACAACTAACACCACAAACTCCTCACCATCCCCGTGGTAGATGCTACTTGTTCAGAGCGGCAAAGAGAATGACTGGACAGCTCTTGCTGTGTGCTCTCCTTGCCTTTCCCTGTGGGGGAGAACATTTCCCACAAGTAATGGATGACGCCGTGGACCGGACACACCAATGTTGGAGAAATTAAACTTTCATGATTCAGATAGATCATGCAATTTTAAACAAACTTTCCAATTTCTTTCCGTTATCAAATTTGCTTTGTTCTTTTGGTATCTTTTATTGAATAGTAAAACTGGGTAGGTTTAATAAGAGTTCAGGAGTGTGCATGTGTCTTTATTGAAGAGTAAAACTAGGTAGGCTCATAAGAGCTCATTAGTGTGCACGTGTCTCATTAGTACTGTATGGCAGCAGTGTTTTGCAACATTATTTGTAGCTTTGTTATACAATGTTGCAAAACACTGCTACTATTGAGTACTAAAAAAGACACACGCACACTCCTAAACTCTTATGAGCCTACCTAGTTTTACTCTTCAATAAAAGATTCCAAAAGAACAAAGCAAATTTAATAACAAATTTACTTTTCTTATCTAATCTGCTTTGTTCTCTTGGTATCCATTGTTGAAAAGTATACAGTATATAGGTATGCTCAGAAGCAATGCACTACTGTGAGCTAGATGCTTGTCACTGTCTCACCCAATGTGTTTAGCTAGACCCCAGTAAAGCATTGCTCAACTTCAAAAAAGGATACCAAGAGAATTAAGCAAATTTGATAATAGAAGTAAAACTGAAAATGGTATGCTCTAAACAAATGTTTTCTTTCAAGATTATGTCCCTTAAGGTCTATTTCCCAACTCTGTATGTTTGCAGAAATAACATGCCCCCTTTTCACAGCAAAAATGTTATAAAATAGACACTACAAAACCAATAATATGTGTGTGATATCTTCAAGAAGGGAAAAATGCCCAAAATAATCTTACACAAACCTCTGGGAGAGCATAACATTGTGAATGGATAATTGCAATTAGTTTACCAAAAAAAACCTTTAGGTTAAAATGTATCTTAAATAGAAACTATCTTTAGATAGATTGTTCCTAAAAACAACTTTTCATTTAAAAAAAAAAAAAAATCTGAATTAAAATGGGACATTAAACCCAATTTTTTTCTCTTTCATGATTCAGATAAAAAAAATTAAAAAAAGTTTAAAATGTTACTTCTATTACCAAATCTGTGTCATTCTCGTGGAAGCGATATCTAGATAGGTAGCGTGCACATGTCTAGAATACTACATGACAGGAAATAGTGCTGCCATCTAGTGCTGCAGACAAGTGCACACTCCTGAGCTTACCTTCATGCTTTTCAACAAAAGGATAACAAGAAAGCTAAGAAATTTTGATAATAATGGAAATAGATATAGAGGGGGCGCACACTGTGATAAATACAAACTGATGTCAATACATAAACAAAAAAGCAAAATCACATCATATATAATATTATGAGAGGGTAAGAAAATGTCCCAAATGCAATACTATACTGTGAACTGTTTGCAAAATGCTGCAATGTCCAACAGGGACCAAAAAATGCGCTGCTGTTCTCCTCCTCACAGAAGAATCCGGGTAGAACTCTAAGAAAAGCATAGAACAGAGGGGCGCCTCATGTGTAGATCAGCATATTCAGACATAAGCATGTAGATAATAAGAAAATGCAGGACTCACATTTAACATAAGCACACTTATGTGCTGGTAGAAGCAAGCTGATAGCTCTGGGTGTATCAGCTCACACCCTCCTGGCTCCACCAAGATGTAGTGGTGCGGTACAGGTCACGCCAGATGTAGGTAACTCAAAGTGCTCAGGTGCAATGTTGTAATATATGAAACGATTAAGGTGCTTTCACTTCACTTGTAGTTAAAAAAAAATGTTTATTAAAATCACTTTAAAAACATTCAAGCAGTGAATAAGGGTGGCAAACACAATGTACCCCCTACACGTTGCATATATAGAGGGTACATTGTGTATGCCCCCTTTATCCACTGCTTGAATGTTTTTTAAGTGATTTTAATAAACCATTTAACTACAAGTGAAGTGGAAGCACCTTTTTAAATCGTTCATATATTTCAACATTGAGCACTTTGAGCAACCTACACCTGGAGTGACCTGTATCATACCACTACATCTTGGCAGGGATCGATTAATCTGTTTAAAATGTAGAAGCCAATAAGAAAATGTATGCTTACCTGATAAATGTATTTCTTTCCGGGCATGGAGAGTCCACAACGTCATTCCAATTACTAGTAGGATATTCACTCCTGGCCAGCAGGAGGAGGCAAAGAGCACCCCAGCAGAGCTGTTAAGTGTCACTTCCCTTACCCATAACCCCCAGTCATTCTGCTGAAGGGAAATGGAAAAAGAAGATAACAAAAAGGTATAGGAGGTGCAACAAAAAAATTCTGTCTTATTTAAGGGTGGGGTTGTGGACTTTCCATGCCTGGAAATAAATAATATTTATCAGGTAAGCATACATTTTCTTTTCTTTCCTATGGCATGGAGAGTCCACAAAGTCATTCCATTTACTAGTGGGAATCAATACGCAAGCTAGAGGACACGGAATGAACAGGGAGGGAGAACAAGGCAGGAGGACCTAAACAGAAGGCACCACCGCTTGATGAACCTTATTCCCAAAAGAAGCATCAGCCGAGGCAAAAGTATCAAATTTATAGAATTTGGAAAAAAAAAATGCAGAGAGCACCATGTTGCCACCTTGCAAATCTGTTCTACAGAAGCTTCATTTTTTTAAAGTCAAAGAAGAGGAGACAGCCCAGTGGAATGAGCCGTAATTCTCTCAGGAAGCTGCTGTCCAGCAGTCTCATTATCAAAACAAATCTTACTTCTCCACCAGAGGGAAAGAGAAGTAGAAATAGCCTTCTGACCTTTACACTTTCCAGAGAAACAAACAAACAGGGCAGAAGACTGAAGAAAATCTTTAGTAGCCTGTAGGTAAAATGTTATAGCATGCACAAGATCCAAGTTATGCAAAATACATTCCTTATGAGAAGAAGGATTAGGGAAAAGAAGGAACAACGATTTCCTGATTAATGTTTCAATCCGACACCACTTTAGGGAGAAAACTCAAAATAGTGTGAAGGACTGCCTTATCCGCATGACAAATAAGGTAATGGGAATTACACTGTAGAGCCGAGAGTTTAGAAACTCTGCGAGCAGAGGAAATAGCAACAAGGAACAAAACCTTCCAAGATAACTACAGAATGCATTGGCTCAAACAGAGTCTGTTGCAAAACTATAAGAACAAGGTTTAAGCTCCAATGAGGATCAACAGGTTTAAACACAGGCCTGATTCTGACCAGGGCTTGAAAAGAAAAAAAAAGGATTGAACATCTGGCATCTGCACGGTCTATTCAGATAGAGAAAGAGAAAGAGAGAGAGAAAGAGAAAGAGAGAAAGAGAGAAAGAGAGAAAGAGAGAAAGAGAGAAAGAGAGAAAGAAAGAGAGAAAGAGAGAAAGAAAGAGAGAAAGAAAGAGAGAAAGAGAGAAAGAAAGAGAGAGAAATTAGTTTGGATTTTCTGACATCCGTCAGAAATATCTTCATGGATCGGGAATCTATGATGGTCCCTAAGAAACACACCCTTGTAGTTGGAACAAGGGAACTCTTCTCCAGATTCACTTTCCACCTGTGGGAACGTAGAAAAGATAACACGATCTCTGTATGAGAGTTTGCTAGTTGAAAAGATGATGCTTGAACCAAGATGTCGTCCAGGTAAGGCGCCACCGCAATTCCCTGAGACCTGACGACTGCCAAGAGAGCCCCCAGAACCTTTGTGAAAATTCTGGGAGCTGTGGCAAGGCCAAACGGAAGAGCAACAAATTGAAAGTGCTTGTCTAGAAAAGCGAATTTTAGGAACTGGTGATGATCCCTGTGAATGGAAACCTTCAGGTCTATGGTTGTCATGAACTGACCCTCTTAGACCAACGGAAGAATGGAACGAATGGTTTCCATCTTAAAGGACAGAACCCTGAGGAATTTGTTGAGAGATTTTAGGTCTAAAATGGGTAGAAAAGTTCCCTCTTTTTTGGGAACTGCAAATAGATTTGAATAGAATCCTCGCCCTGTTCCCTTACAGGAACTGGAACAATCACCCCCAGGGAGGAAAGGTCTTGAACGCAGCTTAAGGCCTCTCTTTTTACCTGGTCTGTAGATAATCTTGAGAGGGTGAATCTTGAATCCTATTATGTCTCGAATCCTATTATGTAACCCTGGGATAATATGTCCACAGCCCAAGGATCTGGGAACATCGCGTATCCAAGCTTGACAAAAAAAGGAAAGTCTCCCCCCCCCACTTGATCCAATACCGGACCGAGGGCAGACCCTTCATGCTGATTTAGCCTCAGATGAAGGCTTCTTTAACTGCTTCCCCTTATTCCAAGGCTGACTGGATCTCCAAGAGGACTTGGACTGCTCTGGCTTGGAGGAGGAAGAGGTGGACTTCTGTCCTTTGAAGTTACGAAAGGAACGAATAGGTATATTCTTCTTGTCCTGAGGTAGAAAAGACTACTTTCCACCTGTAATCTCAGAAACTATCTATGCAAGACCAGGAACAAAAAGGTTCTTACCCTTGTAAGTAACGACAGGAGCTTGGACTTGGAAGTAACATCAGCTGACCAAGATTTTAGCCATAGAGCCCTGCGAGCTAGAACAGCGAAGCTAGACATCTTAGCTCCCAGTCTAATTACTTGCATGTTGCATGTTGGTATCAGAGATAAAGGAATTGGCCAGCTTAAGAGCCTTGATCCTATCTTGGATCTCCTCTAACAAAGTCTCTTCTAAAATCAGCTCAGACAAGGCATCACACCAATAAGATGCTGCGCTTTCAACCGTAGCAATACTAGCAGCAGGATGCCATTGTAATCCCTGATGACCATAAATTTTCTTTAAATAAGCCTCAAGCTTCTTATCCATGGGATCCTTAAAAGAACAGCTATCCTCTATAGGAATTGTAGTTCTTTTGGCCAGAGTAGAAATAGCTCATTCCACCTTAGGCACAGCATGCCATGAGTCCCGAATGGAGTCAGCAACAGGAAACATCTTTTTAAAAATGGGAGAAGGGGAAAAGGGAATCCCTGGTTTATCCCATTCCTGTGATATGATCTCCGACACACGGTGTGGAACAGGAAATACTTCCACGGAAGAGGGATCATCATAGTATTTATTACGCTTACTAGATTTTTTAGGGTTGACATCGTCAGAAGGGTTGGAGTCGTCCAAAGTAGCCAGTACCTCCTTATGTAGTAAACGAAGGTGTTCAAGCTTAAATCTGAAATGTACTTCTTCAGAATCAGTCAAAGGATTTACACTGTCAGAATCTGATATCTCACCCTCAGAAGCTAGAGGTGTCCTCCAGGAGGCTGAAAGGAACCGCAGGGCACTGCATATGATACCATTGAGGCTTGGGACGTTTGAGGAGAAAGCTGTGGCATATCAAGAACAGCATTATCCTGAGAGACAATAGACTCAGAAGGAAGTAATTTATGAGGAACAAAATTGCATAGGCAAAAAAATTTGGGCCTCTACATAATAAACATTTATCAAATGAAACAGACTGCTGTTCAGTGTCCATAGCTAAGATAGTGCCCAAAAATAAATGAATGACAAAAAAAATTGAAAATTAACTGGCACTTTAAGAAGGAACTGCAATCCTTCAGAGCACAATAACGCGAAGTATGTCCAAATAAAGAAAACAAAAAATCCACCTCTACACCTCAGTCAGACTGAGGTGCCCTACCGTAACCTTAAGTAGCTGAAATACAACAAAAGAAGAACTCCAGGAATCTTAGGCCTCTGTTCTACCATATCACCTACGGTGTATTACAGCACCCACTACAATGCACACCCAACTAACCTTTAATGCACTAAAAGAACTGCTGGAGGATCATGGGCAAAGGATCAGTGAGAGGTTTGACGCTTTGCTCTGTACGATCCGATCAACATGCGTATGTATCAACGAGACCGAGGGAGATTCTAACAAGCTGCAGGAGCCACAGGGGGCAAAGCCATCTACAGCGCCATACGTGTGCCCTTCGCTATTACTACCACTGAGCACGAGTCCCCAGATAGAAGTTCTCGCGTGTGAGATCTATTTACCTTTGACAGCTGAACACGCAGCTGCAGTGGAGAATCGCAGAGAGGGCTACGTGGAGGAACAGGGGCCGCCGCGTGGTGTGCTGCCTGCACACTCCCAGGAGCGCTTCTTCTTATCACCGGTGAGTCCCGCGAAGTTGCAGAGGGACTGCGTGGCTACACAGCAAGGCTTGGCACTAGGGTGGATCACTGTGCACCTACCTCAGCAGTTTGGGGAGGGGAGCTGACATGTTCTGCTTACGCACCAGGTTGCAGAAAGACACCATCGCTTCTCATGTGGCCCCAGGTCTGGCATTGGTTAACCCGGTGACTTAATCATAGGGATGGATCTGCATTAGCAGAGACCCCCGCAGTCAAGATGGTATTATGGTTCCTTTAAATGACTTTCTCATAGCCATAGCTGTGGAACTTACACTCATGATAAATAGCTCAAGATGTGCTGATTTGTACTCCTTCCCTTCTGTGACCATATTATATGTAAAACTGCTGGGGACTGCTTAACGATAGTTGTAACTGACAAGTTATCTGGACAAACTAGTTGTTTTTATATATGTTTGTACTATTCTATTTCATATTGATATTTATGTCTGCCTTTACCAAGTTACTTTATGTTGGAGGATAATAACTTGGTTTTCACTCATTTGATGCTCCTCACAAATATTGCTTGAAGCTTGAATGTATTTTACTGACCTAAGTGACATGGTGATGTGAGTGGTTGTGTGAATGTTATACTCTCTCTAGATAGCCCTTAGTATTATATAAGCGTACAAACGCCAGCAGAGGTTGTATATTGGTGTGAGAGTCGCCTTTATGGGGTTGAATAGCCCCCTGTCATATAAGTGCAACACAGTGACTTAACATTGGTAACTGCGATTCTTACTACAGGAAAACATAGCAGGTTTCCTGCACTCAGCTTTCCTGTCAGACTATAGAGAGTGTGGCCAGCTCTCTCCATGAATGGGTGTATTAGTCAGAGTCGCTCTTTTTTTTTTTTTTTTAATAATAACATTAAAATAATCGTTGGGGTCTAATAGGAGTAGGACAAGAATTTAAGTATGGGACCAGTTATTAATTACCCTGTCCTACATAGTAGGTAGCTTCTTGTGTCTATTAAAGCATACCCACCATATGATGCTACCGCCCTAATATCAAGCCCCTATTAATCAACCCAGAAGGCATTAGCCACATTATAGAGCACTTTGCTAGATGTTCAGTCAGCACTGACAGTTAGTTTTCCATGTATAAAGTTATGTTTGAGCTAAGCTCTCTTCTATATCGCTCAACATGTAGCGCATATCGAATCTCATTTATTATGTGATCCTTTGCTATTCTCCCATTAGTGTACTGAGGGGTGTGATCAACCTGCGCTGGGAAAGTTACCAATAAACCACTGGGTAAATGGAGTATCCTCAAACTCCACAGAGAAGAATACAATCATACAATAGTAATATGAATATTACTATAATAACCCCTGGCGCTAACGTGTAGCTAAAATTGGTAATGCAAAGGTTCTAATTATTGTATACTATAAACAATAAATTACCTTAGTACGATGGAGATGATAATTCCTTACAAATATGTGAAAACTGGGTAATTGATTAAGGGATGTGCTTAAGGATGAACCAGAGTAATGGTGCAAGTAAAAAATAAACAAATTTTATTACAATCTTAATCGTGCACAGAAATACTTTTAAAACCAAATTTAAATAACACTCTGATCAGGCGTTTGACAATGTAGTATCAATAAAATCCCTAAAAACCTCAAAATAAAATTGCATAAATAAAATAACAATAAAACAACAATAAGACAATCACTATCACAAATGGTTAATTCGAGATAGAGAACAAAGATCCCATTGGAAACCAAGGAAGATCCACGTCAGCTGGAAGTTAGTGATATTTTAACCGGAGCTGTAACGAGATGAGATCCAAATGAACAGACAGGAAGAGAGCCAAAATTTAAGGTGTTCACTTATTACTTACAAAGGCCCAGACCGGGCTGAAACGCGTTGCTCCGCCCACTTTTCTAACACACAGGTGACTGGAACTAATTACCAGCGCCGAGACCGCACAGAGACCCAGAGCACAGTTTGGTCTATCTGGCGTGAGTGCTGATACGGATTGTAAAAGACAAGAGGTTTCCTTCATTTCGGGGATCCATCCAGCAGTGATCTAATCCAGGACCGCTATAGAGAGACAGCTGGGACTTCATAGAGCATTTTCGGTGTAAGTAATAAGTGAACACCTTAAATTTTGGCTCTCTTCCTGTCTGTTCATTTGGATCTCATCTCGTTACAGCTCCGGTTAAAATATCACTAACTTCCAGCTGACGTGGATCTTCCTTGGTTTCCAATGGGATCTTTGTTCTCTATCTCGAATTAACCATTTGTGATAGTGATTGTCTTATTGTTGTTTTATTGTTATTTTATTTATGCAATTTTATTTATGCAATTTTATTTTGAGGTTTTTAGGGATTTTATTGATACTACATTGTCAAACGCCTGATCAGAGTGTTATTTAAATTTGGTTTTAAAAGTATTTCTGTGCACGATTAAGATTGTAATAAAATTTGTTTATTTTTTACTTGCACCATTACTCTGGTTCATCCTTAAGCACATCCCTTAATCAATTACCCAGTTTTCACATATTTGTAAGGAATTATCATCTCCATCGTACTAAGGTAATTTATTGTTTATAGTATACAATAATTAGAACCTTTGCATTACCAATTTTAGCTACACGTTAGCGCCAGGGGTTATTATAGTAATATTCATATTACTATTGTATGATTGTATTCTCCCATTAACACTAGAGCTTTTCTAATGGTTGGTCATAGTAACCAGCAGTAATAATAGGGCATGTTGTTGCTGGTCCACCACCCCCCCACTACTCTGATGTGGTAGGGACGAATACTCTCTCCTCCCCATCCCCTTTTGGCAGAGTTGAGCAGTCTCTGCCCAACCCAAAGAGCCATGATTACGTTCTCCCCTGTTTCCATGAGAAAAGGCTCACTGGGCCCTACTATAAGTAAGTTTTCTTTGTTTCCCATACTCTAGTTTCTACAGGCTATCTAAAGTAAAATTTTTACTGCTGTTCATGTTTTCCTAATGGTACAGTGTTAACATCTAATCACGCTTAATGTGGCAACTGAGGTTCAGTTTGGTAAACTACTGTCTTCAATTTGCAGAGTTGTTTTGATGTGCTTATTACTCCTTTATTACCTGTGAATATGTTTTTCACCCAAAGTTTGCCTTTATTTTATGTTCACTTTAACCAGACCTTCTATTATTAACTCCATTGTGCCTGTAAGTCAAGTACTATGTCTACAGATATTTATCAGCTATCTGATCCTATGAGCGGATCTATTTTTCATTGTGGACACCAGAAACTTTAATTACTCCAAAAAACTGAGGCATTGAGGAAGGGTGATTTCCCAACTTGATCATTGTCTTGTTTATATATGTTTGCTGTACAACATTTCTGACTTGTGTTATTGTCTGAGATATTGCCCTTCATTTCCAGATTGTTACTCTGATTGTTTTGCTTCAATAAAAATATTAAAAAAAAAAAAAAAAAAAAAGAAGAACTCCAACGATATCCCCACAGCTGGCACAGAAGAGGACTCACAGAGAATGACACCGCTCCGCTCAGCGTACAAGCGGAAGAGCGGGATGTTACGTGAGCGGCAGCCCAAGAAACTGTGCAACAAACTAAAAGCGCGCAATCTCTCAGCAGTCTTACAGAGCTAACGGTTATGATCTTCAATACGTAATAAAAAAATAAAAAAAAGTTTGAAAATGCTTTAAAACACGGCTCTGAGCCGTCGTGAATTTTCCCAGCCAGGTGCTGACGACGGCTAGCACTCACCCACCTTGAGGGCAATCTGGGGGCTCCCATCGACTCCCATCCTGGCAATCGGGCCTGTATAGTGACAGGCATTGCCGGGGCTTCACCTTTTGATGACATCACTGCGCAACTTTATTGAAAAATTACAATGGACAGTATAGGGAAATGGGGGCATGCTGTTTAGAAGCCTGTATCTCAGGCATCTAAGCAGCTACAGACCCACTGTTGGAAAGGATATATATATATATTAGCACCCAGGTGGGAAAGTGGGAAACTCAAAGGGTTACAGGACTGAATAAGTCACATATTTAAAATAATGCAAAGATAAACTCCTGAAAGTGAAATTCTCCAATACCTAGAAGACAAAAGCACTTACTTGCATATCCAGCATCCTGTCAGGCAGGAAGACAGCTTACAAGGTGTGAAAGGACACATACTCCTATCAGAGATCTGTAGAAAAAGAGAGAACAGAGTAACCAACTCGGGCTTTCTATAACAGGGGTAGCAACAATGTTAGAAGCAAAGCAAAGACAACCTCACCGCCTTCTAATTGCTAAAAGCCACTACTACTCTTATTAAAGAGATTGATGTGGACACAGCTAAACCCCAATCCTTGCTTGCAGGGAAAAATACCCATAAAAGGATTAAATATCTTCAGACACCAACTTCGCACGTCCTCCATTGACAGAGGCAAAGAGAATAACTGGGGGTTATGGGTAAGGGAAGTGATACTTAACAGCTCTGCTGGAGTGCTCTTCGCCTCCTCCTGCTGGCCAGGAGTGAATATCCTACTAGTAATTGGAATGATGTTGTGGACTCTCCATGCCAGAAAGTGGTATTTGTATATATATATATATATATTATATATATATATTATATATATATTATATATATATTATATATATATATATATATATATATATATATATATATATATATATATATATATATATATATATATATATATATATATATATATATATTAATCCAAAAAGTTAGGAGCCACAGGGAAAATTCTAGGAGCCAGTGGCTCCCTGGGTTTGTCGTGCCCTGCATCGTGGAGGAGCCAGGGGAGGGTGAGCTGATACACCCAGAGCTTGCTTCTACCAGCACATAAGTGTGCTTATGTTAAATGTGAGTACCGAATTGGCTTGTTGTCTACATGCTTATGCCTGAATATGCTGATCTACACATGAAACGCCCCTCTGTTCTATGATTTTATATAGGTGAGCCCAATTAAAGGAAAAACTACTAAAGGAGGGTGTTCCACATTATTAAGAAGAGCACCATTTTCAAGCAATATGGGGAAGAAAAAGGATCTCTCTGCTGCCGAAAAGAGTGAAATAGTTCAATGCCTTGGACGAGGTATGAAAACATTAGATATTTCACGAAAACTTAAGCGTGATCATCGCACTATTAAGAGATTTGTGGCCGATTCAGAGCACAGACAGGTTTGTGCAGATAAAGGCACATTGAGGAAGATTTCGGCCAGATCCATGCATCGGATCAAGAGAGCAGCTGCTAAAATACCATTACATAGCAGCAAACAGATATTTGAAGCTGCTGGTGCCTTTGGAGTCCCACGGACATCAAGGTGTAGAGTCCTCCAGAGTCTTGCAACTGTGCATAAACCTTCCATTTGGCCACCACTAACCAATGCTCACAAGCAGAAACGGCTGTGTGGGCAGAAAAATACATGAAGACTCATTTTCAAACAGTCCTGTTCAATGATGAGTGCCGTGCAACCCTGGATGGTCCAGATGGATGGAGTAGTGGATGGTTGGTGGACGGCCACCCTGTTCCAACAAGGCTGTGATGTCAGCAAGGCGGTGGTGGAGTCATGTTTTGGGCCGGAATCATGGGAAGAGAGCTGGTCGGCCCCTTTAGGGTCCCCGAAGGTGTAAAGATTACCTCTGCAAAGTATGTGGAGTTCCTGACTGACCACTTCCTTCCCTGGTACAGAAGGAAGAACTATGCTTTCCGTAATAAAATCATCTTCATGCATTACAATGCACCATCTCATGCTGCAAAGAATACATCTGCATCAATGGCTGCTATGAAGATAAAAGGAGAGAAAGTAATTGTGTGGCCTCCATCCTCCCCTGACCTCAATCCTATTGAGAACCTTTGGAGCATCCTAAAGCAAAAGATCTATGAGGGTGGGAGGCAGTTTACATCCAAACAGCAGTTCTGGAAGGCTATTCTGACATCTTGCAAACAAATTCAAGCAGAAACTGTCCAAAAACTCACACGTTCAATGGATGCAAGACTTGTGAAGCTGCTATCAAATAAGGGGTCCTATGTTAAAATGTAACGTGACCTGTTAAAATGTTTAAAAAGTTAAAATGTTGTTCAAAGTTTGATTGAAATTGCTTTTGATTTCAGTAAATATGCTGCAAACAAATGACAATTTTCAGTTCTTTACAACCTATAAAGTGTTTTGAAACTTACCGTGCGTAATAATTTGGAACAGTGCATTGTAAGTTTTTTTTTTGTTTTTTTTTAAATACTGTTATTAGGAGGTTTGTTCAATAAAATTTGAATTGTACTCTTAATAGTTGATAACATGAGAATTATGCTGACTGTTGTTTACATCAATAATTTAGGTAAATGAGAAAGATATCATTGGCATAATAATTTGGAACAGGGTGTATATATAATAATTTTTTTTTGAGGAGGATCATTCTACAGTGCAGAAAAAAAAATTAAAAAAAAACCCAGCCCTAATAGGAGTTTATCTTTGCATTATTTTAAATATGTGACTTATTCAGTCCTGTAACCCTTTGAGTTTCCCACCTGGGTGCTAATATATATATATATATATATATATATATATATATATATATATATATATATATATATATATATATATATATATATATATATATATATATATATATATATATATATATATATATATATACATATACACACTCATTGGTCTTGATAAGATATAACAATTTTATTAAGGCATAGTTAAAATGACATAACGTTTCGGCACCAAGCTGTGCCTTTGTCAAATGTCAGCATGAGAACAAAAGAATATGCAGCACACTTAAAACCAATATAAACACACAAATAAAAACATACCCCTTTTAAAGATGAGAAATAACAAACTTTTGCCACCATATATATATTATTATATGAACATCTTAAT
Source organism: Bombina bombina (assembly GCF_027579735.1). NCBI lineage: Eukaryota > Metazoa > Chordata > Amphibia > Anura > Bombinatoridae > Bombina > Bombina bombina. The sequence continues at coordinate 679,027,583 of NC_069500.1, read as the reverse complement.
GTAAAAAAGAAAGTAATTTCACCTCAAAAGTTTCCCAATAATCACATCCATTGTATAGGGAAAACAGGAAAATACAATTTTTTTTATTTCTCAAAATTGAAAAGCATATGAATGAATGCATTTAAGTTTTCAACAGAAGAATTTTGCAATATACTTCCTTTAGCAAGAATGCTTCTAGTAAACATTATTGCAGTTTCAGCAGCATACATACATCATGCTATGTATGACTAGGAGGATTAGAGTTCAGCCACCATGACTGCTAAGAGAGGTGGTGTGGTATCTTCTTTTGTGTCAAACAAGCCAGTATTGACTATCTGAGAAGGTGTAGTGTTTGAATGCTGGTGTGCTAGGCACTCACAGTATATGTGCGTATGCTGCTGAAAGGCAGTAATCATTTTTGCTAGTGAAAGTATGATGCAGACATGCTTCTAAAACTGAAATGCCCCCATACACATTTCAATTTTACTGCACCGTATACACTACACTATGTAAGGCAATGACATCAAATTGCTATCTGATTCATTTTTTATGTTTTTTTTTTATTAACGGTCACAGTCACCCATAGCTGAATCCGTTTTTGATTAAACCAGAATCAGATAACGGTATGGATCAATACTGTACTTCCTGGCTCATTCAATAACAACAAAGCTTGGTCCCATTTCCCTTGCTCTGCAAAGTCCATAGATGTAAATGACAGGCTATGCAATAAGGGAACTCTGTTCTTAGTCAAAGGGGCAGACAATATAGAGTCTGGCTGTACCACATGATAACATTACTTTAAAAATATAACTTGGTGCCGGTCATGGGGGGAAAAGTTGCAGAACACTCACAGGGGTTAAAAACACATTCAGATAGTAATTTGATGTTATTGCATTTCACTCAGAGCATGAAAGCAGTACAATATCCCTGTACTATTTTTGTGCATTTTAAAGAGATATAAAGAATCAATAACAATATACTCTAATATTGCAGAGTACTCAGATGATGCCGAGCTGACAAAGGCCAATGACTGGCAGCTACACAAACCCATCCCCCCCCCCCTGGTTTGGATCAGCAGCGGTGTTCAACTCTTAAAACGGAAAAGGAAACTGAAAATATTTCTTTCATGATTCAGAGTCAGAGCATACAATTTTAAACAATAGTCAATTTACTTATTTTATCAAATTCATTCTGTTGGAATTTTTTGTTGAAGGAGCAGCAATGCAGTACCAGGGGTTAGATGAGCACAATGTGAGGCCATCATTCAACAGTTGGCTTCCCAGTGGTGCATTGCTGCTCCTGAGCCTACCTTGATATGCTTTCCAAAAAAGGATACCAACAGAACAAAGCAAATTGGATAATAGAAGTAAAATGAAATGTTGTTTAGAATTGCAGGCTCTATCTAAATAATGAAAGTTTAATTTGACTTTACGGTTGCTTTAACCAGCAGTACGCTGTTCTTCTGGAACTGACTTTATCTATAAGCTTAAAGCTAAACCCATTTTTTTTCTTTAATGATTCAAACAGAGCATTCAATTTTAGGCAACTTTCTTAAATGTACCCCAATTATGCATTTTTCTTTGTTCTCTTGCTATCTTTATTTAAAAAGCAGGAATGTAAAGCTTAAGAACCGACCCATTTTTGGTTGAGAACCTGGGTTATGCTTGCTTATTGGTTTGCTAAATGTAGCCACCAATAAGCAAGCCCTATCCAGAGTACTGAAACTAAAATGGGCTGGCTCTTAAGCTTTAAATTCCTGTTTTTTAAATAAAGATTGCAAGAGAACGAAGAAAATTTGAGAGTAGGAGTAAATTACAAAGGTGCATGCTCTATCTGAATCATTAAAGAAATAATTTTGGTTTAGTATCCCTTTAACCCCTTTGTGTGGGTTAAACACATAGCTCTGTTCAAACAATAGAGCAATGATCAAATGCACCAGCATGTTATGGTATTTTATCATTGTATTGTGTTCTTTCATGTTTCCAGCTGTATATTATACTAAATTAGGATGTGGGCCTAGGTTTCTAAAGAATATGAATGTTGGCCCTAAGAAAACATGTCAAGAAAAAAAGTGTCACACTATTTTAATATGTATTATATGTCTAATTGCTAGAACAGTCATAAAGATAGAAACTAGGGATGTGCACTCTGATCCTTTGTAAGGATCCTAATGCAGAATTAAACAGCAGCTTGTGTCCATCGGATATTTTCATAGCAGGATTGATTCCTGTAAAAGATCTAAACACTAAGTTCTGTGCAAATACAGATCTTTAGAGTGGGGATCTTCTACAAGAATCAATCCATCTACGAAAATATCCGAAGGGCACAAGCTGCTGCTTATTTCTGCATTTGGATCCTTGTGCACATCCCCCCCCAAGGCAGAACATGCTGTGATCTGAGAGGTCATCGCAGAAAGAACAGGACACATGCAGGACCTGTTAGCACTTTCACTTTGCAGCACTACTCCACATTAGAGTGCTCTCTTCAAACAGAGCTGTGCTCTGGCTGCACTGTGTAAGTTTTCCTGTGTTCTGTTTGAAGAGAACAGTCAAATATGAAGCAGCAGTGATTGTCTCTTAGTGATTTTTTTAACCCGCCCCCTAACCTTTCCCAGTTTGCAAAGCTGTGACTTCTGAATGTAAGATGTTCTTGTGAGCAATGCACCTTTTTTATTAGTACTTTTCTACCTTGTGATGTTAGGCTAAGAGAAATGGAAACAAATTTGAGACGTTTCCAAAACAATTTTTTTTTGTCTGCAGCTAATTTGCAATGCACTGCTGTACTTTATTATAAAAGTTTTTAAATATTGATTTACTCTCCAGTTAATCAACAGATTGCAATTGAGCTGGTGTAACTGTCCAATTTAAAAAAAAAAAAAAAATTCTCAAAATGACCTGCAGAAAATTTTCTCACAAAAAAAAAATCTCATCGCAGAAAGTGAAGAAAATATCTGTCTCTGGGCACATCCCTAAAAGAAACTGTAACAGCTTCAATGCAGACTAATAGGTAGGTGGCTGTCATGAAAACCTCATGATTTTAGGTTGTAAGGGACTTGTTCTCTGTGTTCTGATTTATTTTATTTCAGATGATTATTTCCCTGTTAATCCTTTAAAAAAAAAAAAAAAAGTTTTTACATTTCACTTATTACTTATTTCATTTCACTTGGGCAAACTTTATTACTTAAAGGGACATAATACTCATATGCTAAATCACTTGAAACTGATGCAGTGTAACTGTAAAAAGCTGACAGGAAAATATCACCTGAGCATCTCTATGTAAAAAAGGAAGATATTTTACCTCACAATTTCCTCAGCTCAGCAGAGTAAGTTCTGTGTAAAAAGTTATACTCAACTGCTGCTCAGCTGCAGGTAAAAAAAAAAAAAAGAAAGAAAGAAGAAGAAATGAGCTGCAGCCAATCAGCATCAGCAGTGCTGAGGTCATGAACTTTTACTGTGATCTCATGAGATTTCATTGTAAACTTCCTTAAGCTGAATAGGGAAATAAGATGAGAGTGCACGTAAGCTTGCTCCCTCCGCTGTCCCGGGACAGACATACTGATTTGTTGCTTAGAATTCCTTTACAATGGGATGTGGCTACTGAGGAACTTTTGAGGCAAAATATATTTCTTTTTTACATAGAGATGTTCAGGTGATATTTTCTAGTCAGCTTTTTACAGCTATACTGCATCACTTTCAAGTGTTTAAACATTTGGGTATTATGGCCCTTTAAAAAAAAAAAAATCTTCCCTATGATCCACTTTACCTGCTGGAGTGTATTAAATTGTTTGCAAGTATTTCCATTACACCTATATTGGCATTTTAAATAGTTTATTTAGCCTGTGGTATCCCCACCTATTCTGAAAGTTTTTTGCCTCAAGGCCAAGCTGTGTTAACACAGCCAGCAGAAGAAATTACACTCCCAGTGGGTTAAAGAAGAGATAAGGTAATAAAATGTTAATTTTCCATTGTTCTCTCCAAGTATTGGCAATTGGTTTATAGACAGATATAAGATAAAGAAGCAGGTATATGTATACAATGTAATAAAGTAGTGAGATCTGATTATACCTACAAGCTCAATCTATTTTATTAGGCTGTGACTTCAAAACACAAAATCAGCTAATTCATATACACAAATAAACCTTAAAAAGGCAAATCAAATACATTTTATACTCTGCAGCTGGTAAAAAAAAAATAAGTAATTGGAAACACATTAAGAGAAAAACAAATTTTATAGTATACTGTCCCTTTAAGTCAGTTTATAGTTCCAAGATGTCAATAACAGAGTGACAGAAAACAGTGTTTCTATCAAAGTACATGCCTTAGGTCAAATAAAGATAATCCTCTAGGGTATTTTAAGACAGATTTTAATCACATTTATGTTACTGGGTGACAAAATATGAAACCATGTCATGTTTGGTATGAAAATAATCCTCATGATGTCACAAAGGGGATTGCTTATAAGGGTATATGTACTGGATATACATAACTAGAAATGATAAGTCATCATATAACTTCAGCTGTGGTTTATAACAGTGTTTCTCAACCATGGTCCTCAAGTATCCCCAACAGGCAAGGTTTTCATTATAGCTGAACTAGAGCACATGTGAAATAATCAGCTGATGGGTGGAGACAGGTTAGTAACCATGGTTACAGAACAGCTGATTATTTTATCTGAGCTCTAGTTTAGCTACAATGAAAATCTGACCTGTTAAGGGTACTTGAGGACCTCGGTTGAGAAACACTGGTTTATTGTGTGTCATAAAAGAGGAGTGGCTATCTTCCTTGCCCAGTCTGGAAAGGGCCTTGTCAGAAACCTGACCTCAGGATAAAATATATTTAACTGTGATTTTAGCAAAATAATATTGTCATGTTTGACTAATCTTCATTCCATCTCCCTGGAGCAGAGGCTATTCTGGCAAAGTTATAGGTTGTGCAATATTTCTCTTTATTTTAAAAACTTTTGCTGTGTGTCATTTTGTTTGTTAATTCATTATTATTTTTTTATATAAATACAATGTGACTCTTTTCATTCATAATATATGTTCTTTTCCCTTTGTCTAATATTTAAAAGGATCAGTAAATGAATATGCACATTTAATTAATGGAAGCTAATTGGAAAGTTGTTTATAATAGCATGCTCTATCTGAATCAAGAAAGTTTAATTTTTACTTGACTGTCCCTTTAAACCCTGTTACTGAAGAAACTGGTAATAGTGCTGTGTTTTTAGATTTATTTATTGCTAAATTATGTTTTGTGATTTTTAAATTTGTTAGTATGTGTTTTACTATAGGATTTTCCATAGGTGTCGTCATCCCTCTGGACGCGGTTTCAACCGCTGAGGGGATATCCCAGCCACCAGCTAAGATTGAGGATATACATCTGAAGGTATAATTCATTTGCAATTGCTGACAAAAAAACACAACATTTGGGCTTACATTGGTCCTTCAATTATAACAGTGCAATAATCCTGAAGTACATAGACTGTGCTTATACGTTTTTATTTTTACCAATATTAGACTTTTAATGTGTGCCGCTCTTACAAAAGATACATGGGACGATACATGGGAGACGTCCCTGATAATTGATTTTTTTTATGGTTTAATGTTTTAAGAGTGTTTGAATGCAAATGTTATCCAATTTCTATATTAAAGCCTATTGTATACACATTTAATAGTCTTCCTGACCGCAAATACATGCTTTTTTAGAGCTGCCTCCTCTGTTCATTTACTATAGGATTTGCCATATAATATTCTTAAAGTGGTGGCAGCAAAGATAGTTTAGTATGGGTGGCATTAAAGTAAAGTTTGGGCATTTTTCTAGGTCTAGTACAAACTTGAGTGTTTATTAACCCTTGCACCTGCTGAATTAAGTCACAGGCTTGCCTGAAGTGGCTAGTCTGTGACAAACTGGTAAAGGTCACAGGGTCAGTTAACCCTTTCTTTGACACTGGTGATTGTTGCAGGGCTGGTTAACCCTGTACGCCACTGTGGACTCTAAGCAAATTTCTGAATTTACATAATATGACCAAACAAAAAGGTGTGTGTATTTTTTTCTATCAAAGGGACAGTAAAGTCAAAAAATAAACTTTAGTGATTTAGATAAAGCATGCAGTTTTAAACAACTTTACAATTTACTTCTGTTATCAAATTTGCTTTGTTCTATTGGTATCTTTTATTGGAGGGTAAAACTAGGTAGGCTTATAAAAACTCAGGAGTGTGCATGTGTCTTTTTAGTACTCAACAGTAGCAGTGTTTTGCAACATTGTATAACAAAGCTACAAATAATGTTGCAAAACACTGCTACTGTTGAGTACTAAAAAGACATGGGCACACTAATGAGCACTTATGATCCCACCTAGTTTTACTCTTTTAATAAAATATATCAAATTTGCTTTGTTCTCTTGGTATCTTTTATGAAAGGGTAAAACTAGGTAGGCTTAAAAAAGCTCAGGAGTGAGCATGTGTCTTTAGTACTCAATAGTAGCAGTTGCAACATTGTATAACAAAGCTACAAATAATGTTGCAAAACACTGCTGCCATACAGTACTAAAGAGACACGTGCACACTAATGAGCCTACCTAGTTTTATTCTTCATTAAAAGATATCAAAATTTGCTATGTTCTCTTGGTAACAGAAGGAAATTGGAAAGTTGTTTAAAATTGCATGCTCTATCTGAATCATGAAAGTTTAATTTTGACTTTACTGTCCCTTTAAAGAGCAACAAACATTATACTGAGATTTATTGTAAACAAGAAAGTATTAATAATAGACCCCCATTTCTAAACTCAATAGCTGAGTGTCTATGGGCCCTAGTATGGGTCACTTTAGAACAGAACAGACAACAGGTGGATATCCCCTATAAATGCACAACCACTCAGTTGCCATATTTTACCTTTTTTCTCTATAATGCAGCCGTTCAGTCAATGGAAGAGGGTTAATATAGATATTTATTAATGGTAAAATGAAAAAATGCATATTATACATACTTTTAGTTGCTTTAAAACAAATTCTAATACTTGGCTTGTAGACTGGAGATGAAAATCATCCAGGAAGCTTGTCAACTATTTTCTAACATCAAAAGCAAATTATAGAAAAGAATATGAACTAGAGATTAGTTTAAATGGTACCATGTTTACAATGACCCATAAGGAGCACTTATATATTAGACAGTACAGAAAAAAACTGATTAACAAGTTAATCCTTTTTTCTGCCCTTGTGTTTCTCTCTAGGCACTTTGCAGTCAGGTGATCAACATCTTCCAGGAACACGCAGAGAATAATCAAGGAACTAACCCATCAAATCTGTCCTGATTATGAGCCCAGGGATGACACTAAATAAACAACACAAATCTTAAGAGGCAGACAATACCATTGGGTATTTGATCTACTTACAACAGCAACCTCACCAGAATTGTAGGCTCAACTTGTTTTAGAAAGGCATCATTTCATTCTCTTTACACTCAAACACAAAATCATGATAATGTCAATTATAAAAGACTGTTGTGGCAATTTTTCAAATGTATTTTACAGTCTGTGTTTTTTACTGAATGTGATTACCACATTTATAAAGTGATGTGCATGAATTTATGCATCATACAAATCAGACAGAAAACACTACACTAAAAATGTCAGTGCTTCCGTTTACTATAGCTTCATCACATTTTCACAGAGGCAAAAGTGCAAGCACTCAAAAAACCCTTCAGTTCATAAATGACAAGTCTCACCATGCTAATAGGTAAACAGTGCAAACAAAGCCGAGGAAAATTATTACCAAATGATTACTCAAAACGCAGCACAACACCATCAATTTACATATGACCAGTTTTGGGATGTGCACTGAATATATTGTTTACCATACAGCAAAATAGCCATTTTCTGCGGAACATTAACATACTATGTATACAAACATGCACACACATAAACACTTTCTAGTGTGCAATTATTACAGCTATACACGCCTATAAAACGAGGTCAACACCTTCAAACATACTTTTATGTTATTAATATATTGCTGCTGGGCGATGAACACAAAAGTTCAAAGGTGAATACATTAGCTTAATTGTATGGTGATAACTCGTTTACTGTTAAAGCCATTGTGTGTTGATGTACAATGTATATATAACAAGCAAAGAAGGAAGCCGGAAGGACTTGAGATAGAACTTGTGCAGAGGTCTCCAGGACTTTATGCGGAACTAGGAACCAAGTGAATTTGTACCCCTTGGCTGCCACAAAAAAAAAAAGGCTGCAACGCACTCCAGTCTTCTGTTGCACAACAGGTGTCACGCAGAAACTTCTACAATTTCACAGTCGCGGGTTCGAATACACAAGCCCCAGTTATATAACTTACCTGCTAGGTGGGCCACAAGTAGCACTGTAATAATAATCCAAAATTCGCTCAGCCTTTACGTGTCACCTTACAAAAGCACAGAGGAAATCAAAAGTCTCAACACCCCGACCGTGATCTGTGCCGCTGGCGCCATGATCTTCACTGGTTACCGGAGGATACTTCCGGGCTTAGCTCCGGTGTCCACCTCACTGCTGCCCCCTGCTGTCATGTCACCGACTGACACCAAAACAGGCCGGTTTGTCTTTGAGGTGGATAGGGAGTGCCCGCAGTGTGTCACTAAAATCTTGCATTGTTTAAAGAATATATTATTTTTTTATATTATTATATTTAGTTGAATGTTGCAGGGTGAGTTTGGCAACGCAGAATGTGCACATCAATATTATTATTCGCTTCTCTTGCGGATGGCAAAACTGGATAAAAGTAATTTTAATGAAACTGTGAAGTTTATCGTCATTATTTAAAACTAAATTAGTCTCCCCGTGGAGATCTGTCTCCCTTACAGCACCGCCCATCCCTCCTTACAGAACCGCCCACCCAGTATTCCTACTGTGTGCGTTCCAACAGATTCAGTATCCACATTAGAGTCTGTATCCCTGTCTCTCCCTGCACTTGCTTTCAGCTCCAAAGTGCTCCCCTTTCTCACAGTCTAAAGCTCCCTTTGTCAGTAAAGGTGGATTAGCTGGATCAGACGTTAGCTCAGAAACTTTTTTATTGGACTAGCATTATCAGTGCATACTTCAATACTCAGTTTAATCGCAAATGTTATTAAGCAACTAAAGCAACTTTCTCTTATGGCTAAATCAAGAGAAAACAGTTGTTTCAGGTTGAATTATTTTTTTTTGGAACCACATACTGTTATACTCAAACATTAATATGCTCGATTGCAGAATCATTTTAAGTACAATATAGACAGCGTTTAATAATTACTTGTTACACTCAATATTTGCTAAAAGCCAGAACATTGTTAGCAGAATATTTCCTTCTGGACTGGACTGGATTTAATATAAACCCTGGTACAAGATAACCTATTTCCCTGAACTATTTCATTATAGTACACAAAGTCATCAGAAAGTACAAGAGAGATGATAAAGACATAGAGCTCATCAACCAGTCTATACATGTTAAATTAAATTATGTTTATAGAACTTCATTTTTCTTTGAGAATATTTTTCGCAACAATTTTACATTTAGATTTGGCTACCAAAAAGTTTAATGTATCTAGTGGTAGAGCTTCCTTATAGCTATTTAGAGGTTTGTTATAGATCTGTGTTGTCCAAATTAAAGGGACACTGAACCCACATTTTTTCTTTTGTGATTCATATAGAACATGCAATTTTAAGTAACTTTCTAATTTACTCCTATTATCAATTATCTTCGTTCTCTTGCTATCTTTATTTGAAAAATAAGGCATCTAAGCTAAGGAGCCAGCCAATTTTTGGTTCAGACCATGGACAGCACTTGTTTATTGGTGCTGTCCAATCAGCAAGGACAACCCAGGTTGTTCACAAAAAATGGGCCGGCATCTAAACTTACAGTCTTGCTTTTCAAATAAAGATGCCAAGAGAATGAAGAAAATTTGATAATAGAGTAAATTAGAAAGTTGCTTAAAATTGCATGCTCTATCTGAAAAACAAACGAAAAAATGTGGGTTCAGTGTCCCTTTAAGGCCTAGGGGACAGCATTAATGCAATCCATTACAATTTATTTAATACCCATTCCCTGAACTAGCATTTCCCACTCCACATTTGCAACACACTGGTAATCATCTGGTTCATTTTGATTCCTCTGTGGACCCAGTATATATTTATTTCTGAAAAAAAGAGAGTTCAATCCCACAAATCCAAAAATAGTATAAAAATCAGCTTTATTAATCAATCCAAATAAAATTAGACATGATGCACACAAGGTAAAAAAGGGGTTTTACGTGTTTCGGCCATTTAAAAATTAATTGTTAAGCAGGTATTGGTTGGTGGGAAACCACACCCCTATTGACCTGTTACTGACTGGATCAACACAGCTTTAGCTAAGAAAGTATGGACAATCACATTAGAACATATTTGGCACACATTGATGGAAGAAAATTATTATAAATTGGCAAATCACAGAAGATATAAATTAATAGAGTATACAGTACAATATATAATACAATATGTTATATTACAAGATATGAACAGACCCAGTCCGGCACAATTACGACAGTGATAAAAGGAGCTTTATTGGTGATAGACGAGTTAAAAAATACAAAAGACACATCAAATTGCAAACGAACCAGACAGCTGATAAAAATATGGTCTGAATATTGCACCGAATAAAGAAATAAAACAAAATAAAGTAAATAGTGCAACAAGCAGGTACAGATTCCGCTGTCATTGCACATGAAGGTGTCAATATGATAGGTATTTAACAGAATGTGCTATGAATAGACTAATATTTTGTCAAATATGTACATTTATTGAAGGTGTTCTTATTGAATATGATGTTCTGTATGCAATCTTATACTTTTAACAAGATATGAGGTATTTTTAATGGTGCTAATTATGGTCTGTAATCTTAAGAGTTAACAAATTTACTTACGGTCCTAATATATATTAATTCACCATATATCTACATTTGAGTACATAGAGCAAAAATGAAATTGAATTATCACATTTTGTTAGACTTCAATATGTTAACTCATCCCCCTTTGATCACTTTATTATTAATTTATTATTAATATATGAGGATTTCATGTTTTAGTACAGTCTATAGACTTCAATAGACAAGTTTGGTTATGAAAGTGCTAAATTGAAATAATTAGTAAACGGCTTACACCTGTTCCTTTACCTATTTAAGGTGAGCTAGACCCCATGACGGTAACTATGACTACAGGTAACACCTGAAACGCGTCAGTGACGTCATCGGGCCATGGTTGTAGCCGTTTACCTTTTAACCGAGCAGCAGCTGTCTGGTTCGTTTGCAATTTGATGTGTCTTTTGTATTTTTTAACTCGTCTATCACCAATAAAGCTCCTTTTATCACTGTCGTAATTGTGCCGGACTGGGTCTGTTCATATCTTGGAGTTTAACGTTCATTGAGGAACCCATAGGGCACAATCGATGGTGAAACCAGCAGATAATTCGGTCCTTACTGAATAAGGGATGTGGCTTGCTGCAAGCTGAAGAGAAGGAGACACTCGAGATTCAATTACGTCTGCACAGAGAGGAGTCGGCGTGAATGGAATAAAGACCCGCAGTGAGTGAAACAATATTAATTAATATATATATCTGCTGTTTATACTAGCAAGGGCCACTGTGATGATCTGAGTCTAAATATGGAGAGTTGTACTGGACTATGAATTTCAGTTGTTGTAGAAGAGACACTGATATACTGTATGAACTGTGTACCGTGTTCCAGTAATCTCAGAGTTCTGCCGCTTATGTGTATCAGCATCTGGTGTGTGTGTGTGGAACTTTGGAATACATTGCCGCTTGCCTTAATGAGCGGACTTTAGCTGATCACATTACCGCTGTGCTACTTCATGTTATAAGAGTGTCGAGTACCTGCAGAGTGTGGGAGCTAGTGATAAATTAAAACTGATCCTGTTATAAATATTGATATACGAGTTAGACACATCGTTACATAAATATAAATATAATCAATTGCTTTAAAAACCTGTTGCTTTATGAAAGCGGAGAAACGGTTTTGAGATATGAACTGGAATGCAATACAAGCAATAAAACTTACCAGCAGCTGCGGGGAGTACTAATTAACTGACATACTAATGAATAAATAATAAAAAATTATTAAAATAAATAGATAAGAAGAGAACAAGACTATTTAGTCAAGACAATCTCTTATTGGATTAGTACCCCCAATAATAATATTGAAGTTTTTAATATAAAGACTGTTCTTCAAGGGGGGAGCTACATATTGATCTATTACACCTACAAGCGAAAATAGATTGTGATATGGAGGTGCAACAGTATTTCTCTCTTAATCAAGCCTTTGATACTGAACAACACAGTGCTGAATTTGAGACCATCTTTTCAGCTAGTAGAACTAACTCAGCTCTGGGCGACCTCTTCTATGAATTAGAAAAGTTGCAAATTAAGGAGACAAGATTAAAACTGGATAAGTGAACTATGGAAAGATACCACAATCTGAAAATAGTGCCAAGAGGCCTAAGGCTGAATAAATATCCTACCTTTGAGGTTAATGACGTTGACTTTGTAAATGAGTGGAACGATGTTCTACAGGAATGTTCTATAAGGCTTCTTTTGCTAATTATAAAATATAAGACCAAGGAATTAGCGATGACAAGAGAGAAAATAGTAGAACTACAAGCAAGTCTGGATACGTATACAGGAGATCCATCATATACTGAGCTGGATGTTATTTTGAAGACCGCAGTGGAAGAAGTGAAATCTGAGATCATTAAAGCGAAACATAACAAATATATTAGAGACTCTGAGGATTACAAGAATAACCAGGCTTTTGTCTGGAATAAAAAGGAGCGAATGCAACAACGAAGGATGTCTAACAGAGCAAGAGGCAGAGGTAGCAGGAATAGAAGAAGAATGAGGCCCTATGCATATAAAGACAGTGAACGAGAAGCGGAACATCAAGCCTCATACCAGAATAGCCCCAAAAAAGTGACTTTTTCTGATACAGAAGCCGAGTCCGGTGAAGATGATGCTGGGGAAAGCTTTGAAAATTCTGAAAGTGAAAGTTATCTACCTACTCCTAGAGAGAAGAAGACCAGAGGGTCAATACTTAGGAGTAGGGGAGGGAATTGGAGAAGTAGAGGCCAAATACTAAACCACGCAGATGTGTCCGTAAGAGGACCTTACAAGTCAGGAATACAGGATTACGAAGCTGGCTCTAGAGGGGCTAAATCCAGATCTCCCTTTAGGGGTAGAGGTAGGAGAAGATATCAGCATCCAGCAAACAAGTATATGTTACAGGACAGGGCAGAAGCTATAATAACACCACATAATGATGAGGAATTAGATTCAATGCAGCAGGTTTTTCAGCTAAGTCAAGAAAGAAACAAAGGGGGGGGTCAAGAAACGAGCAGAGAGACAAGACGGGGAGAGCAAGATATCAGCTAAGAACGCCAAAATGAGGAATACCCCAGAGAGTATAGTGACCCCTTCAGGAAATAGGGTTACTATAGTGGGTAATGTTATTAATTTAACATCAGTAGTTCTTAAGGATGAGGAGTACAAAACTCTTAATTTGGGCCTTGGGTTTGTTCCGGAAAGAGATTTTAATGTTTTTTATACTCTAATAGATCTAAATAGATTTATTAGAAATCTGACTTTAAATAGGCACTTCTCCATGGAGACACAATCTGGTACCCCAGTTGGGGAAATCTCTGTAAGATCCACTAACCCCCTGGAAGGGGAAAGTGGTAATAGCTTAAAGTTTGTAGACCTGTGTTGTTTACAAGACTTGCAAGTTCTAGAAGAACAAAGTGTAGATACATTTTGTCAAAATGATGACCAAGATTTGAGCCTAACGAATAAAGATAATAATAAAATCACTAGCACTTTTGCTGCTGAATCTTCCTTCTATCCATTGCATAGTAGGGGTAAAATACTGGAACTCTTTCATAGAACTGTAGAAAGAGAGCTGGATTATTTAAATACGAACACAATGATAGCTAATAGAAAGAACTCCAGACGTTTGAATAAAAATAAAGTCATACAAGCTAATACTACCAGTCTTAAAAACAGAAAAGATTTGGTCTTTAAAAGATCTGATAAGGGAGGTAGCACAGTAGTTATGTACAGGGATATGTATGTAGCTGAAGCCCTCAGGCAACTTGGGGAGGAAACAACATATTGCAGACTGGGAAGTGACCCAACCAGGCGGTTTGTTCAACAGATTGGGTCATTGGTGGAAGAGGGGAGGGAAAAGGGATTTATTGATTCTAAAACTGCACAGTTTCTACAAGTTGATTTTCCGAAAATGCCCCTCTTCCACCATTTACCTAAAGTACATAAATCTTTGGATGATATAAAAGGCAGACCGATTATCTCAGGAATTGGGTCGCTTCTAGAACCACTCTCAGAATGGGTGGACTCCATAATACAACCCCTGGTTAAGGGATTATGGAGCCACCTACGTGATACCAAACATTTACTCAACATACTTGGAGAGGTGGAATGGAGAGCACACTATAGCTGGTTGACAGTCGATGTGGTATCGTTATATTCGACGATACCGCATGACTATGGCATTATAGCAATTGAGGCATTTTTGAGTAAAACTGAACTCTCATTAGAACAAAGAGGATATATCCTCAAGATAGTGCGCTTTCTCTTGGAACACAACTTTTTCTCCTTTGAGGGTTTTTTTTACCTCCAGAGATGTGGTACGGCGATGGGGGCAAAGTTTGCCCCATCTTACGCCAACCTATTTTTAGGTTGGTGGGAAGCCGACCACATCTTTGGGGGTATGAACCCCTTCAGGGAGAAAATCAGGGTCTATAGACGCTTCATAGACGACTTGATCTTCATTTGGTCAGGTAGTCAGGAAGAAGCGTCACTATTTGTGGAATATCTGAATGTGAATAATGTAAATCTGAAATTCACGATGGAATATAATGAGAGCAGAATAAACTACTTGGATGTGACCCTGGTGGGCAGTGACAATGGAGTTATAGAGAGTCAGCTATACAGAAAACCAATATAAAAAAATACATTGTTGCATGCAGCAAGTAATCATCCTGATCACATTCCCTTTGCTATTGCGAAGGGGCAATTTCTTCGTATCAGGAGGAACTGTAGCGATATTGACAATTACCAAAGAGAGAGTAACATACTGAAAGCTCATCTAAGAGAGAGAGGATACTCAAACAGAGTGATCAAAAGAGCCAAAAATCAAGCTGATCACTACACAAGAAGCAGTCTGTTGAGGGATAGGCCTAGCCCTGTTCAAGATAATGAAGAAAATAAGACAACCTTTGTCACGAGCTATAGTAATCAATATAGCAGTATATGTAGAATAATGAGGAAGCATCTACCGATTCTACTGGCTGATAACAAATTGAAACCGTTTGTAGAGCAGGGCTGTAGGTTCTCATATAGACGAGGTGTGACGATAGGAAATATCCTGTCTCCCACACAGCTACCACCCAGAATATCAGGGGAGAGTAGTTCGTGGTTAACACATAGAGGCACCTTTAGGTGTGGAAGTAGGAAATGTAAGGCCTGTGAACATATCATTGTGAGTGGAAAATACTCATCCTGTGTGACTGGAAAAGAGTATGACACGTTACAGTGTATAAATTGCTCTATGAACTACATTATATATTTGGTAACATGCACACAGTGTAGAAGGCAATATGTGGGACTCACGACGAGGGAGGTAAAATCAAGAATTAGGGAGCACTTGAACAATATAGAGAAAGAGAAAGATTGTTCGGCCCTAGCCTCCCACTTTATCGTTGAACATAATAAAAATGTCAGTACATTAAAATGGCAAGCCATAGAGAGATTACTACCTCCAAAACGAGGGGGTGACAGGGAAAAAATCTTATATCGGCGTGAGGCTTTTTGGATTTATACATTACAGACAAGGATTCCAAAAGGTTTCAACTCAACATTTGATCTTATTAATCACTGGGAATGAATTAGCTAACTAAAACTTACCAAAAAGAAGTACATGTGATGTAAGACCCTTAGACCAGAATCAAGATGGAAATTAATATATATTAATATTAAAATTGATGTAGTATAGTTAGATAAACTTAGAAATATGTAACATCTTCACTACTGATATTACAGGCTATTGTACATAGTTTGGGAAATTTTAATCAAGTAATACTCATTTGTGCAAATAGATCACTATAACATCTAACAAGCATAAAGTCCTATGTTCAAACTATCAACTACTAGAAATTCCTAGGAAATTCCCTTACTTTTTTTTTAATGATGAGCTAAATAAATAAAGTTAGACAATAAGCTATATAAATAAAGTGGTTTACTTATCTATCTGTAGGTTTACAGAGGAACTACACTATGTACCTACTATGTTTAACAATGCAAGGACTAGTCATCAATATTGTATTTGTGGTCCTTGGGCACCTCCATTTTTTACAAACTCATATGGTGCTTCCTAAGCTCAACCCAACCTAGATATAGATCGGTTAAAGTCAGACAATAATATTTGTATGATTGTTTATAGATTATATAGCTGATTGTCGTTTTAAGCCTAACTTACCTAAATAAATTTGATCAAAGTGGTTGTAAATGTTAAAAAACTTTTTAACATTTTTAATTTTGATTATTACCCCATGAGAGCATATCCTCTTATAGGATATTATACAGGGTCTAATTTGATTAAACATATGTGTTCATCAATGTTAAAATAATCTCGAGAATTTACGTTTGAATAACTTTTCATGTGGACGTACCCTTTGATAGGATATCATATGGGGTATGTTTAAACTTGTTTAATGGTAATTCAAGTAAGAAATATAAATGCTAGATTTAGACTCAGTCTTTTAATGTAAGAATTCCACCTCTATTAGGATGTAGACGTGCAGGAGGTTTATCAGGTTTAATGATCTGTAACAAATAAGATAGAGGGGCATTGTTTTGATAAAAATATGGTCTGAATATTGCACCGAATAAAGAAATAAAACAAAATAAAGTAAATAGTGCAACAAGCAGGTACAGATTCCGCTGTCATTGCACATGAATTGAAGGTGTCAATATGATAGGTATTTAACAGAATGTGCTATGAATAGACTAATATTTTGTCAAATATGTACATTTATTGAAGGTGTTCTTATGGAATATGATGTTCTGTATGCAATCTTATACTTTTAACAAGATATGAGGTATTTTTAATGGTGCTAATTATGGTCTGTAATCTTAAGAGTTAACAAATTTACTTACGGTCCTAATATATATTAATTCACCATATATCTACATTTGAGTACATATTATTAATATATGAGGATTTCATGTTTTAGTACAGTCTATAGACTTCAATAGACAAGTTTGGTTATGAAAGTGCTAAATTGAAATTATTAGTAAACGGCTTACACCTGTTCCTTTACCTATTTAAAGGGACAGTTTACTCAAAATTTTTCTCCCCTTTAATTTGTTCCCAATGATCCACTTTACCTGCTGGAGTGTATTAAATTGTTTACAAGTAGCTCCTTTAGCCTTATATTGGCATTTGAAATTGTTAATTTAGCATGTGGTATCCCCACCTATTCTGAAAGTTTGTGGCCGTGCGTACCAGCTATATATAAGCTTTGTAAACACAGCCAGCAGAAGAAATTACACTCCCAGTGTGATAAAGCAGAGATAAGGTAATAAAATGTTGATTTACCATTGTTCTCTCAAAGTATTGGTGATTGTTTTAAGGACAGATATAAGATAAAGAAGCAGGTATATGTGCACAATGTGATACAGTAATGAGATCTGATTATACCTACAAGCTCAACCTATTTTATTAGACTGTGGCTTCAAAACACAAAATCAGAGCTTTAATATACAGAAATAAACCTTAAAAAGCTAATTTTCATAAATTTTTTACTCTGCAGTTGGTAAAAAAAGCAATTGTAAACACATTGAGGGAAAAACTATTTTACAGTATACTGTCCCTTGAAGGTGAGCTAGACCCCATGACGGTAACTATGACTACAGGTAACACCTGAAACGCGTCAGTGACGTCATCGGGCCATGGTTGTAGCCGTTTACCTTTTAACCGAGCAGCAGCTGTCTGGTTCGTTTGCAATTTGATGTGTCTTTTGTATTTTTTAACTCGTCTATCACCAATAAAGCTCCTTTTATCACTGTCGTAATTGTGCCGGACTGGGTCTGTTCATATCTTGGAGTTTAACGTTCATTGAGGAACCCATAGGGCACAATCGATGGTGAAACCAGCAGGTAATTCGGTCCTTACTGAATAAGGGATGTGGCTTGCTGCAAGCTGAAGAGAAGGAGACACTCGAGATTCAATTACGTCTGCACAGAGAGGAGTCGGCGTGAATGGAATAAAGACCCGCAGTGAGTGAAACAATATTAATTAATATATATATCTGCTGTTTATACTAGCAAGGGCCACTGTGATGATCTGAGTCTAAATATGGAGAGTTGTACTGGACTATGAATTTCAGTTGTTGTAGAAGAGACGCTGATATACTGTATGAACTGTGTACCGTGTTCCAGTAATCTCAGAGTTCTGCCGCTTATGTGTATCAGCATCTGGTGTGTGTGTGTGGAACTTTGGAAAATATGTTATATTACATTGCAAAGTATGGAATGA